>NC_092860.1:140329048-140330159 GCF_032062135.1 Pyxicephalus adspersus
TTTTTCATTTTTACCTAAAAAGGGGGGGCTGTCTTATTTGATGGCCCTGCCTTATCATCGGGGAAACACGGTATGTAATAAAGATGAACACTGGCAAACAGCTATTTATCCCTCCAAAGATATAATACTAAAGTGGGTTTAGTCATTATGGGACAGGAAGTGAGTAATTACAGAATTACTAAGTAAAAATAAGGAGAAAAAAAGCATGAACTGTGTGTGAAAAGTGGAAACATTGGTATGTCAGGGAACAGGTGAAAAAATTAACTAAACTGATTTAGGGTTTAACAAAGTAAATTTGAGAAAAAAAAATATTAAAAGAGATATTGGATCTTGTTTATGATGTATGTGTAGACACTGTAGTGTTTGTAAGCTCCAATTTATTCATTTAAAGTGGAACTAAACCCTCGATACCTGTCCCCATTTCTCACAGGATGCCGACATCTTCTTCTTTCTTCTCTAACTGTAGACAATCTTTAATCATCTTGATTGGCCAGGCCTTGATGAAGTAACTCCCATGAAAATGTATGGTAGTTCTTTCTTTTCTGACATGCACATGGGAAGTCAGAAATGCTGGGCGTCCTAATAATCAAAGCTGTTGCTTGTGAGCATGCGCAGGTGCCAGATGCCTGGATCGACCAGGCGGGTAAGAGGGATTTTTGCAGAAGGGGCATCACCTGCCCTGATCCTAATTATGGATTCCTAAAAGTGGAACTTTTGTTCTCTTTTTAATACACATCAAAACATTATTAACCCAACACTCTACTTTGTAGAAGAACTGGTAGAGCTGCCATGCTGAAACCTTCAAGTCAGCTGACAAAACAGTGAAAGGATGAAAGTAGACTCTTAACTCTCTGCTGCATTTTGCTTGATGTTGCCTTTTAACCACCCGGCCGTTAAACCCGACCTTTCGGAGTAAAAACACTTGCAAAAAGTGTTAAATCCGAACTTTTGTCAGGTGGTTAAACAAACGTTATATTGCAATCCGATTGTCATACATTGTATGACAATCGGATTACAACTGAAAGAATATACTTACCCGGTCCCGGCAGCTCCTCCAGACACGTCTTCTCTCTTCCTTCTCCCGGCGAGTGCAGTGACGATCTCCGGGGTT
>NC_092860.1:140331054-140363430 GCF_032062135.1 Pyxicephalus adspersus
ATAAATCACACAAATAAACAGGATAAATGTCAACATAAGCAAATACCATGAGTTCTGAGTACTCTTTTTTTTTTTTTTTTTTTTTTTTTTTTTTTGCCATAATAAAAGAAACAATAACACAATGCAGCCTGGAACCACTCAGGTACTGGATACATCTGCACCCATCACCTTCCTGTTGTGTGATGATTACAGCATTTTACAGCTGATAATAGAATGTTTGCTGAGAGCAGACGAGCTTTCTTTTATCAGCTAAAACCCTGCGCTGGCTTATAAAAAACTTCACCAGTGGCACAAATAAATGCTTTGCTAACCTGGATAGACGTAACAGGACATGCATTTGTGAAATGTAATATCCGTCAGCCCTATCCTAACATTCTAGAGTTATGTGCTTGAGAACACGTAAACATTTCAGCCATAAATTTTCTTAAGCTAGGACCTCAAATTGACATCACTGGTTTTCTCACCTCTTCATTTTCTATACAGAGGTAAATGAAAAAAAAACTACAGTACTACAATAATACATGCATATTTCTTAACGTTTTATCCCTTTAAAGACCACTTACAAAACAAAACCTGTGCAAAATGTATTATAAATTCTTGTTGTAGTCTGACAACACATCATTTTTGTGGATTATATGTCAGCCCTGCCCTCTTATTCACTAAACTACTAAATTCATTCCACTGGTCTCTTTTTCTAAACATACAGAACAATTGTTTTGTAGAGGCTAAAAAAAAAATATAATTTGCTTCCTCATGCCAATGGACCACTGCTTAGGCAGAGACCCTCCTACGCACGACAGCCCCGTAAGAAAATTAATGGAGCTGGATGTCAGTGGCACAATACTGCTCACCATGCCCACTGTCAAATCTGCAGACACTTGTTGAATAACCAGCACTTCAAGTGACCAAGTGGCTGTCATGGTGGAGTCCCCTGGAGCTGCTCGGATTCACTTGATTCCAAATCAGGTCTGAACCTAACCTTAGTGAAATGACTGTGGATTTTGTAAAGTGCTGCAAAATTTGTCAGTGATCTATAAATACAAGATTATATTAACAACAGTATTTGCTTTAAAAGCTGAACTAAAGTGAAAATAAAAAAAAAAAAGCACCTTTATTCCCGCAGATCCCTCGATGGCGCTGAACTTTCCCTCCGGTCCCATGCCATCCTAGAATTCTTCTTTGTCCCGGCGCCGTCATCTTCACCGTTTTTTTGCGCTCCTGCTACACATAGTGGAACAAATGCCCCTTCTGCACATGGTCGAGATTGATTATGCAAAAAAAGGAGCAACCAAAGCCTCCCGGGATCCATGACGAAGATATTCCAGGGGGTTCTGCCCTCCCATTAAGTCTTGATCTCTGCTGCAAAGTGGGGGTGCTGCAAACTATTTTCTTTTTTTTTTTTAAAACAATTGAATTTTTACTTTACATATAAGGGTTGTCTAGCCTTTTGTGTAAAGTAAAAATGTTGAGTTTAGGTCCGCTTTAATTTGTGCTTTACTTTAATGTAACCTATAGCATAATGTCATAATTCTATATTAGGTTGCCTTATTATATTTTCATATTTATATGTTTTTTAGAGAAACATGGAAAAATATAAACAAGATTTAGGTTTCTTCTGTAACAAAACACCTCTGTCACATACTGCTGGAAAAATACTGGCCGCTTTGCAGTCGATTGCTACAGGTACGTCATTTAGAAAGTATTAACTTGACCGGCATAACCTAATTAAGTCCTCAGGATATAATTTTTTTCAATGCTAATTGTTCAGTCATTGGGCCTGATTTATTAAAGCTCTCCTAGGCTGGAGAGGATACACGTTCATCAGTGAAGCTAGGTGATCCAGTTAACCTGCAATGGATCTGGTCCAGGATTCAAAATATTTGCTAGCATAGTGCTATGCAAAGTATAGTAAACCAACTAGATGGACTGTTTTTACATTAAATGTCAATATATTAAAAAAAAAACATGAAAATGATAAATTAAAGGCCTCATCTGTGCTGAAAAAATGATAAAAATAATTTTGGTAAGCAAAGTTGTTCCAAACCTTTTACCAATGTCTGGGAATGGAGCAGCTTTATGTGCCTGTTAAGGTTCACTTTTAAGTTTTTCAGTTGTTATTTATACCATTTATTAAAATAGTACTTTCAGTACTTTCATTCTTTGTATAGACATAAACATATTGTATTAACAGAACAGAAGTGAAGTTGCAGTCACTAAATGTTCATAACTGAGTGTGTGTAGATTTGACCTTGAAGTCTGATACTTTACATACTGCTGTTTAATGTAACTTTACCAGATTAAAATTTTACTTGACTAAAAAAATAAACATTTTGATATGTATTAATTTTTTGCTTATGTTTATTAAACGTTGTCTTTTGTTCAACACCAACTGGGTTCTAGAACTTGAAAGAAGAAATTGAACCTGGGCAGATTTTGCCATCACTGCACCCTGTCATCTTGCAGCTACACATCAGCTGACAGCTTACCAATGTGCCAGGCCTGCCTACCTGTCATGTCTGAGGTTGACTTTGTACAGTGACATTCAGATTGCTGGAGCCAGCAGGAAGTGAAATTAAACAAACTAAGGCTGCGTACACACGTCGAATGATTCTCGTCAGCGTGATTTCCATCTAATATCATTCCAACGATAGTACTGTCCTGGTGGATCCACGGACAATGAACGTGTAATGCAAGTGAAGGGGAGCGTCGTTCCCTCCCCTCCATAGAACAGAACGGCACTGTATGTACAACACTCATTCATGCACCATTCAGTCCTTTGTCATTGAAAAGTATTGTGAAAGATCCTTTCCAAGGACAATTATTGAACGTGTGTATGCAGCCCTGGACTGCCTAAATATGTAGAAAGTAGACAAAACACCTCCTCTACTATCGCCTGGCCCAAGGAATGTCAGATGAAGGCAAAGGGGCAATGCCAGCTTTTGCACATACCAGCTGTGCTTACTTAACTGAATATAGTTTTTCCCAATACAGGATCACTACTTTTATTTGTACTGAATTTTATAGATTGTTTCATAGAGATTGGTATTTCTGTCTGTTTTTAAGCCCTCATCCACTTAGTACACACAGTCAAATGAGCTGATTTACCAAAGGTGTTGAAAATCTTCAAACAAAAACTGTCTATTTTCACTTCAGTTATTAAATTTTTTGCTGATGGAATATTTAAAAATGATTTTGATTTTCACATGATTGAATAATTAAAATGAATATTCTTACAATTTATCATGTGAAGATTATCAACTGCTTTAGTAAATCAGCTTCCATGTGGTCTCTCACTGTGAAAGATAAAAGCATTTAGGGCATAAATAATCATTATCCAGCCATCGGATGCCTGCACAGAAAATTTCAAATATTATACATATGAAACCCCTGGTCCCTGCAATTGATTGAAAATACATTGTTACTTCTACTGAATAAGGATGTGTTTTAAATAGATCTGATTTTCTAATTAACCCTGATAAAGATAAAGCTATTTTTATTTTTCATTTACATAACTGTTTGGTCTGCCACAAAGAAAATTAAAAGCATGCTGTTCTGGAGACAATTAATTTAGCTGTATAACTTGTTTTCCAAGACCAGGCCTGCAAAAATGAGAATGAAAATGTTAGCACTAGAAGATATCATCTGGATGTTAAACAGAAGTAAGTTATTTTCAAATATTTAAGCCCTTTCTGTAGCCGAACCCTCCATTCTTATTTCTGGATTTTATAATCTAACATAAATTTAAAAATATCTAAAACTTAACCATTAATGAACAGTATTATATGATATAAATTGGTAATACTGAAGTATAACAGTGTACGAAAAATACTACTCGGTAATTACAACTTATATATTGCACCTTTAGGTGATTCCATTATTTAAATGGTCATCGTGTTAAACACTTCTATGTCAGCATTACTCACATATAAAAAAAATTATTGAACAGGAAATCTCGTTTAATTTATGCTACGAAAATTATTTTTTCTGTCAGGGATTTGGATCGGAAATCCCTAGATTTGATGGTCAGCCTTTCTTCTTACAAAATTCTTCAATGGTGAAATGTGTTTTCTGGTGTTGGTTTGCGCACTGCAGTAGTTTAGTTGCCTGGGGCCCAAAGTTCAAGAAATGAGATCAGAGTTCATCCTAAACCGGGGCATCTATATTTCAGCCTTCTCATTATGGGTCACTGGGCCTCTGGGACTGTTCATACTCTGCCATCTGCAAAGAAGTATATCTTTTCACCTCCTCAGTAAAGGCAACGGTAAAGAGTATCCTCCACTTAAACCCAATACATAGTTGTACTTTAGACAAGACTTTTGCTTAAGCTTATCCCAATATTTGTAAAAATAAATATCGCAAACAAATGTACTTGCATTCATTATATAATGATTAATAGTGTTAGTTCTGACTTCACCAGAGAAATGTGTCAAGCAGTTGGTTTAAAATCAAAAGAAAACTTGTCAGAGACTGATTTTTGCTGCGCAGACTACATCTGGAATGAAAAAATTAAGAACACCTCGTTGGAAGAGCAAATCCATCTGTTCAGCTCTGAAAACGGAACCTCTGCTTCACTCAGCGAATGCCAAACATTTGGTGAGTTCCAGAAAACATGAGCAGCTATTTATCTAACTCTTCAAACACACGCTGCAAGATTTCACATTGCATTAGTGGAGAGATTCATTCATGTCATATGTGTGGTTCAGAATGATGATGATGATGATAAAAATGATGGCTATAGAAATTATCTTTTACACTGAACAAAAGACTTGCTGGCAATGTAGTAAGAAGTTAATCCAGTCAGTATGTTTAGCCATATTCTTAATGTATTAGGCTAACCTTGTAATAACAAAGGTTGTGTCATATAGTTACATAGTAAGTCAGGTTGAAAAAAAGACATAAATCTATCAAGTTCAACCACTAGGGAAATAAACATATTCCAGATATAAAACCCTGTGGACATAGTTGATCCAGAGGAAGGCAAAAAAAACCCCTGGTACAATTTGCTTCAACAGGGGAAAAATTCCTTCCTGATTCCATGAGGCAATCGGATGTTCCCTGCATCAACAGTCTCTGTTATCTTTACTTTAAAACCTTAATACCCAGTTCTTTTCTGTGCTTCTAGAAATCATCCAGCTTTTTCTTAAAGCAATCTATAGTAGTTGCTGAAACTACTTCCTGAGGAAGCCGATTCCACATTTTCACAGAGCTTACAGTGAAGAATCCCTTCCTTATCTAGAGCCTAAACTTCTTTTCCTCCAGACGCAAAGAGCGCCCCCTTGTTCTTTGTAATGATCTTAAATGGAATAATTAGGAATAGAGTTCTCTATATGGACCATTTATATAATTATACAGGGTGATCATATTCCCTTCTTAAATGTGCGATAATATATGCTGGGTGAGCATAAAGACATACAGTACACGTGTTACATGTGTGTGTGTATATATAACATATATAACTATATATGCTGTAACCCTGTTGGCCACACATCACATTAAAAACCAACATGAAGATCGAACTTGACCTCTGCAGCAAAAATTGACAAATGTTTCATCATATCCAGGGAACTTTTGATTGCCTCATCAGGAAGGTTTTTTTCCCCTGTTGGAGCAAATTGTACCAGGGTTTTTTTTGCCTTCCTCTGAACCAACTGTGTTCATAGGGTTTTATATCTGAGATATGTTTATTTCCCTATTGATTGAACTTGATGTACTTTTTTTGCCTTTTTTTAACCTGACTTACTATGTCACTCCATGGGACGCCATTTACTTGCTATATTTGGGGAAATCTTTAGCTGAAAATCATTCTCAGAATCCTATCTGTCTACACATCAAATATCTGCACATTTGTTACATTTGGAGTAACTAGCGATTGTCCCACGTTATTGGTTAGAAAGTCTGTCCAGGAATTATTTGAACTTCTTACCTAATACTGAAGTTACTTCACAATATCAGTTGGTGGATCATTTTTATGTCTGCTTTCCTTTCTCTAGACAAAGCAGCTTGAAATGCTGCAAAACGTGTTGAGTATTTCTTTTTAGTTCCAGTGATTATTAGAAGTAGAGATGCATCTTTTGCAAAATCCTGATTACTTTAATGAATATAACTTAAGCCATGGAAGTGCATTGGTTTATCTAATACTGATTATAATGGCAAATTGTCACGTGTTAATTTGGATGAAATAGGTATTTTTCTGTTATTTTTTCCCTTTAAATGATGTAAATACATTTACAACAGTATCTTTTGGTGTTACAAATGGTTGTGTCCATAAGATCCTATGTTCCTAGATTGTATGTTCTTCGGGGGAGGCTCCTCTCCTCCTCCTGTGTCTCTGTCTGTATCTGTCTGTCATTTGCAACCCCTATTTAATGTACAGCGCTGTGTAGTATGTTGGTTCTATACAAATAATGTTTATTATTATTATTAATAATAATAATAATAATAATAATAATGTTACAAAAAGAACCTAAAATTCAATTTTGCTAGGATCAGGCACATATATTTTATCATACTAGTAATTAGGGAAGTGATCATTTTCATTGTTAAATCTAAATTTGGCTCATTTGCTATTGCTTAAAAGTGATGCGCTTCACTTCTTCACTGATTTCTTGATAATGCTAATCTTCTATTAGTTTCTAATCAGTGAAGAACAATGTTGTACATGCCTTCTTTTAAGCTCCCCAGAAGTAACCCATAGTGTGACTTGCGGTAGAAAAAAGATTCTAGGAGCGGTAACCCTGAGTCACACTCGGGGTAGCTAAAACAGCAAAATAGAATAATAAATAGAGCATTACCTGATCCGCCAGCATCCTTCTCTGCATCTGAGAGTTCCAGGTGAGGTTGGTGCGTGCAGACGTTCCATTCAGGGCGTGGAGGGAATTTCAAATCTATTTTTATTGCATTCAATTCAAAATAAATGAATGCAATACATTGGATTCATAAGTGTAAAAGCAGTACCATGTCTTTCATTAACATTTATTTTACAGTATAATCTAATATTATGAGTATAATATTTATTTATTGTTTTAATGTATTTATTTTATTATTTTGACATGATTTTGTGTTTCAAACTTCATTATACTCATACTTTTATATTATACTGTAAAATACATTTTCATGAAAAACAATGTACCTCTTTTAGACATAAATCCGGACAGAAATGAACCGCCCAACAGGTAAAGCTCTTGTACTGGTGGTTATCATATTTAAATTGTTTATTACATAAGGGCCTGCTTTATTAAAGCTCTCCAAGACTGGAGGAGATACCTGAGTGAACCTGATAGCAAATGTTTTCAATACTGGACCAGATCCATTCCAGGTTTTCTGGATCACCCAGGTTCACTGATGAAAGTGTATCTCCTCCAGCCTTGAGGAGCTTTAATTAATCAGGCCCAAAGACGTAGAACAAAGTCTGGACACACAACAATGATAGTCTTAAAAATAATTTTACAATATGAGGTGTTTCTAAAGATCACTATTGTATATGAAACAATTTTTACACCTAGAATGGGTTGTGTAACTTATAATTAGATTTGTCCTTTTCAGATAACTCATAGTGAGAATATTTTGATCATATTTTAGAATAAATGCATTGCACGATATTATGAATGCAAATGATTTTCTAAGCGAACAGAATCTTTTGTATTGTGTTTCTTATCAGAAATGCCAAGCAACAATTTATTTTCTTCAAAAGATTATACCACGAATCACCAGGCAAGCCAGAGGAAACAGGCAAGTAGGAACATTGCATGAAATAATAGTGACCTTTATTGAATTGTGTTGCTAAAGTTTTGTTACATTATAGAAACATTATTTGAGCTCATAGTATTCGTCCATCAGAGTGTTAACCTAGAAAAAAGTTTGTAAGAAAAATCACAAAACATGACTGTACATTTACTGTCTAGAGTCAGTCTACCAAAAACTGTTATTTTAGTATTTGGGTTATTCTTTATTCACTCTAATTGAGCTAAAGCGATTTTTTTTCAAAACAGGATTGTTTAGAATTTTTCAGATTTGTACATCATTTTGGGCCTGATTTATTAAAGCTCTCCAAGGCTGGAGATGATACACGTTCATCAGTAAAGCTGGTTGATCCAGCAAACCTGGAATTAATTTCTTCAAAGTCATTTGCTATATGCTAGCAAATGTTTTAAATCATGGACCAGATTGATTCCAGGTTTGCTGGATCACCCAGCTTCATAATGTATCCTCTCCTGCCTTGAAGAGCTCCAATAAATCAGACCATTTGTGTTCTTGTGACATCAGGACACGTAATCAGGGAATAGGTGTTACCAGGACATTATAATAACACTAGCACAGCAGAAATGGTATTCTTAAAGCAAATATGTTGGCTGTGACGTATTAACCCGTTGTCAGCAGCATTCAGTATCAGTGCACTGACTTCTTAAACAGCACACAACAAATGAGAGCTGGTCACAGCAGCTCTAAGTAAGGTCGGAAATGGAAGTCACAGGTAATGTCGCTATTTACCATTCTCGGTGACCTGCAGGACAATACATGGTTTCAATAGGCCTAATTGAGGACTGTATCTAAGATTAGTTGTGTAACTTTCATTTATACATATGGGGAAGTTGGAAGGACTTTATACTTTTTATGCTACTAGTGAGGAAATAATTTATGCAAGGAGTTGAAACGTTTGGAAATGTTCTTTTTTGTGAGGGGACAGTTCATATATGCTGTTGTGAGGGAGCAATTTCTAGGGATAGATGATCCTATGCTTCATCCTTAAGCTTTAAATGGGGATAGAAACTAGTTATGCTCATTCCTTGTAAGGCTATGTACACCAGTGCAATAATTGTCATTGGGAAGGATCTTTCACTATCCTTTCCAAGGACAAACGACAAACGATTCATGAACAAGCTCTGTACATACAGCACCTTTCTTCCATTACGATCGATCCTCGTCTGTCCTCCCTGAATCTGCCAGGATGGTTGTTCAAATGACGGACGGTGAGCGCTGTACACACACCAGATTCTCGTCCGATATCAGCCCTGAGGTGATTCCTGGATGAGAATCATCTGACGTGTGTAAGGGATGTGACACCTCCGCTTGTGAGACAAAGCATGTTATCAATCTCTTCAAGCTAGGAATCCTTCAGTTATTACAAAAAATAGAATATATGCAAATAGTTGAGTTCCTCTTTCAGCCTTTGTGTAGCTGTATGACTGATACAATAACCCCCCATACACATTATATATTTTATCAGACAAACAGCTACACAGGCTGAAAGTGGAACTCTGCTATTTGCATATATTCTATTCTATTGTGGGGAGAATACACTTTCATCAGAAAAGCTGGGTGATCCGGCCAACCTGGAATGGATTCAAAGTAGTTTGCTATTTGCTAGCAAATGGATTGAATCCTGGACCAAGTTCATTCCAGGTTTGCCAGAACACACAGCTTCACTGATGAAAGTGTATCTTCTCCAGCCTTGGAGAGCTTTAAAAAAATCAGGCGCAATGTGGTATATTTGTGGTATATTTATAACCATCTTTCTGTACAAATATTGCAACATTTGTACACAAGACATTTTTAGACACAAGTATTTTTCCATTAGGCGAATGTAACATTCCTAGATATCAAATCTATTGTAATTTAAAGCTATTACCTATTACACAGGTTGGTGTACTGGTTAGCCTGTTAAAGATGTTTAAATAACGATTTTACTAGATATGGGTGAAAATGTCTTGGTTTAATCAATGAAGGACCCAGAGAATGTATTTGGGTTGTCAACTGTTTTTTGAGGATGAATAATCTTTACTTTGGCTTGTTCTTTAAAATAAGAACATTAAACATTAAATAAATAAAGGTCAGGTTTGTCTAACATCAAAAAAGCATTCACCACACTTCCAAGAAAATTTGCTCAACTTTAAAGTATATTCACCCAACTTCACAAAACACTTGCTCCTCAAGAACATTTTCACTACTTCACTACTTTTCAAACCCATTCTTAAACCCATTCTTAAGTGAACTTGTAAATTTCAATGAGAATTCAATATAAATGTACCCCTTATTTATGTTTTTGCAGCCTGCAGTTACTGGAATTGCAAGGAAATCTGCAATTATTTCTTCTCATATGTCTCCAAGTGTATTACCCAGAAGAAGGCTTGTTCTGACTGGCATCCAACCGTCTATGAAAGTCTCCTTCATTTCAGAGCAGGAAAAAGGAAATGTCCAGGGAGCTACAACTGGATTAAATACTGTTAGAAATGAGAACTCAAAATGTGTACCACATACCACTGATAAATTAGGAAGTCAGCCAGGAATAGGTTCTACAAAACACAAAGTCATGAGGATGTCCTTAGAAAAGAGGGATACAGTCATTAAAGGGGATATGAAGCTATATAACATTGAATCCCTGAGCCAGGAGGAGCACTTTAAATTACTTGAGGAAACCAGAGAAGCTAAAGCCCTGGTATTAACAATGACGTTCCACAATGGATCTTCACAGCTTAGTGTCTCTAAGGTCAGTGTTCTTTCCCTTTCATAATTGAAACTAAGCTTTTACAGCAAACTAGACATTCTTTAATGAGATAATCCATTAAACAAGTTTTTTGTACTTTTAGTTAGAGTAGGGCAGGGTCATCTCTGGTATTACCCTGTGTCCCAGCCATAAAAATTCCAACTCACTTCCTGTGCTAGAGAAACATTAGAAAATCTCATTCCATTTCTTCAGCCTCTATAATATACCTTTTAACATCTTTGTCATAAAATGAAGAACACGTTCAGTCACAATAAAACAAAGTATAGTGCAACATAAAACACACACACATTATTACCATTGCTAAGTACGAACAGGTTATTTTTTCACATTAATGTGGTTTAGACCAAAGGTCAGCCTGGGGTATAACCCTGTCTACTACCAGCTTTCTGTTTTCTGTTAGTGTTCTATGAGTATGGACTTACTGTTTTTAGCTCTTCTGTTTTAAAGACAATACTTTTTTTTAGTAATTGTTTTTTCAACTCATACTGCTGATATGTTACATTTGCAGCTGTTCAGCATGATTATTCCCAACTTGGGTTTTGGACCATACCATGCCCTGCTTGACTTGACATTGTGAATAACTGTAGAAGCGATCCTTGAACAATGAGATTCAAATGATAATTTTCCAGACTAGTTGTGGTTAATTAAGCTCAAGAGCAGTGCTACCCAACCTTTTGCAGGTTGCGAACCCCTAAATGCAGGTACTCTGGGCCGCACATGCGCGGGGAGCCGTGTGTCAATTAAAGGGTCACTCAACTTCCCCCATAGTGACGTCATGATGCTGGGACCCGTCCACCGCCCTGAGCCTGCTGTGTCTCTGGGAGAAGTAGTCCGCGGCCCTGGCCAGTGCACCCCCCCCCCCAAACAGGGTCCTTCTCCTAACCCTGCTGGGGGGGGAACTAGTCAGGCTGCGGTCAACCTGTCAGACAGCCTAGTGGTCCTGTGAACCGGGGGTTGGGAACCTGTGCTGTACAGTGCTTTCCAGGTCCAGGGCTGTCAGCATTGCTGCTATAACCACTGTTCAGGTCTTTAAATACTCATTTTCTAAGCCCTCCAGACCATGCACTGAGAGCTTCCTCATTTTTATTAGTCGATGAGTGTCACATTTCCAAGATTCACCAACTGTGGACAACTTGTGCACCCCCTTAACTAGACAAGTTTAGCTGTAAATCATGCTGCCATGATTTTAGAGTATCTTCCCTCATTGGAGTACTCGGTGACTCTACCACATATGGCTGGACCCTCTGCCTCTTGGCTAAGCTTTTTACTATAGTCATGCATGACTTCATGGCCCAAATGGCATGGCAGTCATTTATCATCTCTGATCTCTGAGGCCACATGCACAATATTGCACCCTTTCATTAAGATTCTATATCCAAGTTGCCTAAGGCCTTAGTAGCTTCTAAACCATTGGTTGCCATATTTTGAATAACTCAAGTCATTTTGTAGTCTTTGGGAAAATATTAGGGACCATTTTTGCTAATATTGATGCAGCTTGCACCACCTTACAGCTGCTTCTGGACTTGCCTTTTATAAGATCCCTAAAGCTGCAAATACCTTCCCTTTGTTTCTGCAGCTCCTGGTATTGTTTTATGCTGGTCGCAAAATGCCCTTTTTTCTCAGTCTAGTTGGTTGCTGTCTATGTGGCCACTTAGTAAAGGATTTTTTTAAAAAGTTGTTTGTTCATAGTTTGGATCCAGCTGTTTCTCACCTTGACAGTGTAAAGCTCATAACGCTGGAATTTGCTTTTGGTTTTAAGGACCTTTAAGGATAGTATATAGAGACATTTTTCAAAAAGTATGTTTTTGTTGGTGAATCCCATCTTAGACCACATTTTGGCTGTATTTTACTTTGTCTAAGAATGTTTGATTGTTTCCTTAATGCTGGCAGTGACCCTCAGATCATTGTGTGCATGGTATTGATGAATGTAGCATTACATTTTAGCTGCAGCGGCCCGGTAAAGTCTCCAGGAGTAATTTTTTACATGACCTTTTTACAGTACATATAAGTAGGCCCTTCAGCTAAAATGCTGGACATTAAGGCTTCCCTATATAAAGCTTTTGGTTCTTATCGCCTTCAAGCAACAATGTTTTCTCATGCTGGGGGCACACATTTTTCCTACTGGAATATATGTTAGGACCAGACTCCTAAGTCATCACTATATATCTCTGCCAATAAATATTTCCTTCATCTTAGTTTGCCCTAAGCTTCTGGCACTCCATTGATGCCAAGTTTACTGAGAAGCCCTCAGCTTACAGGGGCAAGGACGATTTCATGCATTAGGAAACCCTAAAGCTATGCTACCTGAATATCTAGCGCCTGTTAGGGTTACCCATGGCAGACAGGTTTAGGCAGAGATGCCAAACTAGCTGAAAAAAGTCAAGAATAGATGATCACAGAGGTGATAATAGGAAAGTTAACTCAAATAACAGTAAAACACTTCTGTACTCCAAAAAAAAAACCTTACTGGTAGATAGCATAATATTTACCTGGCAACATTATTTTTTAAAAATTTGTGATACAGGTATATTTATTTATGTGCCACAACCCTGAACCTCTTATCACATTAGAGCCTAAACGTCAAACTATCCCTGTCTCAGACAGTCGATCAATAAATAGCAACAGGAGTCCTGACATACTTACATTTACTTTGGAAACCAGCTTTAACATATTTTCCAAAATTCAGATCAGCTGGACCCAAAATAAATTTGTTCTTGTAAGTGCAGGGAGAGAAAGAAATGTGTGCGTTATCCATTTTAGAAGTAAAGTTTGCAGTAGGATAGAAAGAACTTACTATCCATTTGTTACCCTTTAGTATTTCGAGTTACTAACCCAAAAGATTTCCGATTTTTCTTTTCCTTTTTACATACAGGTAGTCCCCGGGTTAAGGACATCCGACATAGGGACGCCTCCTAGATACAAACAGAGCTTCCCTGTTTGCTTCTGTGCAGAACGGATGCTTGAAGAAGGGAGGGGGGCGGTTTGCATGACTTGCAGAAGAAATCTTTTGCTAAACACAGCTGAGGTTGTGGGTGATCTTAAGGACTGAGCTCTTTCTGCAGCCTCTTGTAACTCTTTAATGATTAAGACAAACTCTGCATTTGTTTCTTTTTGCATATCAAAGCACAGGTTGCTCCAAAAGTTAATGAAAGTCTGGGCTTCATAAAGATTTTTTTTGCTTTGTTTGTGAGGATTTTATACAGTATCTGACGCCACGCTGCCTAATAATATGTTAAGTCAAGCATATGTCCTAATTGCATTTTTTAAAAGAATGTACCTGTTTCGACTTGCTGTTGAAGTTGAAAAATTAAACATAAGAAATTTTGACAAATTCAATATAAGAACAAACCTACAGTCCCTATCGTATGTAACCCAGGGACTACCTGTATGTGAAAGACTGGGATAGGTTAAAAAGTCAGACTTACATACAAATTCAACTTAAGAACGAACCTACAGTCTCTATCTTGTATGTAACCCAGAGACTACCTGTACTCTTTTACAAGTTAGAGACACAACCAAGCAGCAAACATTTTCAGAAACAGATGCGCAATAACTCCCTTGGCATTCTTTTCAGGAATGTTTCTTTTTTTGATAAAGAAGGAAAGGTTTAATTCCCAGTCTTTTATATTATATTATGTATCTTCTTGTGAATTGTCTTTAAGAATATACAGAGAAACAATGGGCCAGTGACCTAGCTAATGCATAGTTTCAGTTTGTATAGAAAATTGGTCATTCAGATTTTAATTATGAACATTCATTTTAAGTTATGAACATGACATTCTAATGCAGTATGTTTAAAATTATTCATAGGACCCAACTGCATTGTTGAATGGAATTTTAATATTACTCAAAAAGGAGAATGAGCTTGCATCTGCTAACCCAAAAGAAACTGCTGACAGTGAGATAGAAGATACCTACTTATATCTGAATGTAGGAGATGAGGCTTCATGGAGAACAGACCAGTCAAAAAATGATTTCATGAGGTAAACAGACTAAAAATAACAGACTAAAATAAATTTTTTTTTCATGGGCCTGCTATGTTTAAAAGGTTTTGTGACTGTTTATTGTATTCAGAGTTGCTGGTAAAATTTGGTATTCCAAATCTGGTATTCCTCAGTAGGTTGGGTGTAAGCATATTCCAAGTTCAAACCAAATAAACAGATCATTGTAACAAATTAAACTCATGATACCACTACCTGAAATCTAAACAATTTCAGTGGCCAGAGCACACAGTATTAGCCTACGTACACATGTGCAATAGTTCTCGTCCAATAATTGGCTCAGGCCTGATATCAGATGAGAATCTTGCATGTGCACAGTGCTTTCATCTGAAAAACCGTCTTGTCAGACAACCAACGATCATAATGCAAGTGAAGGTGGAGTGCGCAGCAGGGTGCCGCTCCGTTGTTCTCCTCCTCCCCTCTTCATTGAGCAGAACGGTGCTGTATGTACAGAGCTCGTTCATGCATCGTGCAGTGCTAGTCGTTCGAAGGGATCGTGAAAGATCCTTTCCAACGACAATTATTGCATGTGTGTACATAGCCATGGGGTCCATCAATTGCCTGTTTATGAAGCATGATCACAGCAAGGTTTGTAGAAATATGGTGTTGCTTTTTAAACAACTGGCATAGGCTGCCATTCCTCAACCAGTATTTTCCTTGGTAGAGTTTGTAGTGTAACCTACATAGTACAAACCATTGGGGTGAGATGGGTTCTGTTTGCTTCCATGTGGATCCAGAGCTGCTGGAGAGAAGAGCCATATCCGAATGCATACCTAATTCTCTATCAATTTTTTTTATTTGTTGTTTTAAACCATAGCCATGATGCTTGGATGCTTTTGATAAAAGGGCTAATAGCCACAATTATTTCCATATGTGCTTTCTTTCACCCAGGCAAGCCATTCTGAAACTGTGGGGGAGTTTGCAGCTATTTATCTAAGGAGTTTACATATTCTTATGTTATGATAGATTTGTAATTTTGCAGTTACAAGAGTGCATAGATATACATAATTTGCTGCTTTATCAAATGATGCGTGTCTCACAGAACCATGTTTGATTGTGTTTTCATTTCATAGAAAATTGCTTCCAATTCTGCTTCAAAATAAAAAAACAGTGATTTGCTTCAATGCAAAAGACTTCTTGCGATTTGTTTTTCAAGTCTTCAGGAACATCATCAGCTGGAAAAATGGTGCAATGAACTTTTAAATCTTGAATTTAGTGTCTAGATCTAATGTACAATGACTTTATATTAAAAAAAAATATATATATATATATATATATATATATATTAAACCTATTTTACTTTATTTGCAAGTGGCCGCTATATACATTGGGATTGCAAGATGTGCTGTTAACCAGGTGTTGGAAATATACCTGTAAAAACAGCAGTTTATATCTTGAAATGAAATTTTGGAGAGCCCCCATGGTTGAAACAAGCATAGCCTCTTTAATAAAAAAAAAAAAAAAACTTTCCTCCATTTGTAAAAATACAGCTAGAAAACTATATGGAGAATTTATGTATATGCTGTAGATACTTTTTATTAGAAAAAAGTAGTCCCTTGGCAGTAATTTATCTGGCCCCCATGTTACAATGATTGCAGGTTCTGGGAGTTCACAGGGTCATCATTCATTATAAATCAATCATTTTCCTCCTACAGTAATGAAGTAATCACAGAGTTCCATCAAAGTTTGCTTGCTACATAACCACAAGTCTTTAGACATTAGGTATTCTTATTACTCTCATTTTATGTTTTTATTTTAACTTCCATACTCCTCACTACTACAAAGTTGTCACTAAGTTGTAGCCAGCTGTCCTGGAGTTCTACTTAAACTTATATAATAATCTGAACAACATTCTAATTGTCAATTTTTCAATGTTTGCTCATTTAAAAAAAGGGTCTTATTTTAATTAAAAAGAATAACATTGAAGTACCTTCTTGGTTAAAAAAAAAAAAAGTGAAAGTGCAATTAACTTTCGCCAACCTTTTCCTAACAACCAGTATTTAGAATTTTCCGTATCAATAAGTTTCCTTTTTAACACTATGCAATTGGACTGTACCAAATATGCTCTCATCGGTGCCCAGTAATTATCGTGTTACGATATGAGTGACTTGCAGCTGATGCAACAACAGTTGGGAGCAGTAGGGAAAGATTACTATGGGCAAGGTAGATTTTCACATTAGTTATAAGTAGTATCCCCAGGCTTAACAAGGATAATACCAGTAATGAAAAAAAATGAAAATATTTATCTACCTTAATAATCCTAGTAATAATGACAACATTCAACCCAAAAAGGTCCAACTAGGTCCTCTTTAATAATGCTAGCCCAAAAAATTACTCCACCTCCACCCTGCTGGAGTTGAAGTTGAGCTCTGTGGCCGTTACTGATCCAGCCATGGGCCCATCCATCTGGTCCATAAAGAGTCACTCTCATCTCATCAGTCCATAAAACTTTTGTCCTGAGATATTTCTTGGCCCAGTCTTGAATTTTCATATGATGTTTCATGTTCAGTGGTGGTCGGGTTCCAGCCTTCCTTACCTTGGCCGTGTCTCTAAGCACTGAACTCCTTGTATTTCCATATTGTCTTGAATTTATGAATGTTTGGTTGGGTTGGCCCGATCGGAGTCAATTAAGAATAGTAATGATACAATAATAAGTAATGAAAGATCTACATATTTGACAAGTTGTTTTAATATTTATTTAATTGCATGTTGGTGATCTTGTATCATAGCTTAGTATGAAAACATACCGTAAGTGTTGATCATACAAAAACAGTTTAGTGCTTTATGAATCCTGACCTGGACCCCAAGATCTGGAGGTCTAAGGGTCCAGGCATTTAGACTTCATAGCATGTATATGATCTATGGTACAGGTCCCACTGTCATAGAATATCTTAATATTTGCACTGATACATCTGTGTGGAAATATTCAGGTGAAAAACTGATGAGTCTGTGGTATAAATTTTCTTCATAATGTATCAGTGTCTATCATGGGTTATAATTCAATACTCCTCTATCTGTGAATGAGCACTGTTCTTAAGATCTTGCAGCTTTAGAACAAGGGGATGTGATTATAGCATAGCAACAATAAACACATTATAGGACCCAGAATATTGATACTAAAATGCATTTTATGCCTTTCATTGGAAGCCTGTGCTTTCTGGATTAATATGAGGGATTCCTGCCTAGACAGTCCTGATTGATTCCTAAATATTTCAAAAATGTGTTCACCTTTTGTTTAGATGATAGTTGTGCACATCACATACAGTATTTTTACTGGCATACAAAAAATTTTTTTTTTTTTATTCTACTAGTATACAAATGTTACTAGTAATGCCTAGAAAGGGCAACTTCAAGCCTGCACTGGAGGGCCATCTCATACATACAATCTTATCAATAATGACACATTGCCAGCAATGATTATTCCGAAGAAAACACTAGTTCCTGTTGTGTTGCCCCCCTTGCTGATTAAAGTGCTTCAAAATTGGCAAAGAGGAAGCAATGAAAGAGAGAACACTTGCGAATATGAGATGCCGCTAGGGAGTTCTGAATTCTAGAGTGATGTTCCTTTCACTTCCCCGGGCGTTTTTTAATCTAGTGAGCACTGTGTATCTGAGATATAGGGAATAGACTTGCACCTAATGTACCTGGGCATGTGTATCACCAAACCACAGACATCTTTGCTGCTGAGTAGAGTTGGTACTAACTTCACAGGAACGGAGGATGTATAGGATCCTTTACACTTCCATGTTGATATTCGCAAACAACATAAGACAAATTATCACATACAGTTTTAATATTTACAAGGTGCTGCTGTAGCTTTTTGAATATTATTTGTTCTTTGCTCTTCCTAACAAGTTAAAGAACTTGTGTAAGTGTAAACATTTTTACATTAGTTTATATTGTAGTCATGGTATATCTGGAACTGAAAAAACACCCATAAATGCAGATATACCCCATTATTACTTTTATTCATTGCTCCTTATTACTAGTTGACTTAACATCTTACTGTCCATCCATGCTATATTTATAGCTGACATGTATGTTGTGGATTATTTGGAGGTCAAGTTATAGCAGACTTGCCACAGAATATGTTAGGTCTGCTTTGGGCTCCCTACCCCTTCCCATATCACCTATTATTACTAGGTCTAAAATTAACCTGCTAACATACAAAGGGTCATTATACTTACCTCCCCCTATCTTTAAAATGGCTGGGCATGACACTACTTTGTTTTTCAGGACCGTTCTATATGAATGCGAATTCTTGTGAAAAGATACTCCAATTCTTTGCAAGAGCATCTTCTCTCTCCCTAAGTAAAAGATCCACTATAAAATAAATAAAATAAAAAGCACCAGCACAGTGGTCATTATGAAAAATTGGCTTTTTAGATAAAATGAAAGGACAGTCAAAGATAAAAGAAGTAGACCATGACATTCATATAGTATAACACATGTTTCATTGACACTTGGGATCTCAGCTTTTATAACAAATACATACAAAAATAAATTATCTTTACCATAAAGAACAAAGCAAATAATTTATTATGTTGAAATTCTATGGCTTGGATATTTATGTCTTGTGTTTTACAGCAACAAACTATGTGTAAGAAGTTGAATATACTTTATTATCTGATGGAGAGCCTGCAGCATAAACTTCAGGTGAGGAGGTTAAATACATTACGCTGCATAGAATTGAAGAGCTTTTTTTTTTTTGAAGAGTTGTTCAACCTGAAGTTTCATGTAAGTTTAAATTACAAATTAATTATATACCTCGTGATGTTAGCTTGAGAAATGTTCATATTTATATTGTCTGTAAGACTAACATCACAAAATCATATCTATCATGAATATATTGTTTCCTCTTCTCACTTCATATTCTGGACCAATAAATGTCAGTAAAATGGATTCTGCTATATCCTTACTATATTCAAACTGAACACAAATCTTTGGCTGGAATCTCAGTTTAAGTAGAGCCAATTTAATGACATATTACACCCTGCTTTATAGAGTAAACTTACATCACTGACATCAGTCCCTGCCTAGAGGAATTTATATACCCTACGTCAGTCAGTTATACTAATTAGTTTTTCTTATTATCAAACAGTATTTATATAGTGCCAACATATTACGGAGTGCAGTACATTAAATAGGGGTTGAAAATGACAGATGGGTTCAGACAGTGACACAGGAGGAAAGGACCCTGCCCCGAAGAGCTTACAATTTAAGAGGTGTGGGAAGCAGCCAACACTAGAATTGTTGGGAGCAAACATGCTTTATTGCTGATACTGCTAAACTCTACTTATTTAATTGTTCTTGTTGTTAACTTGAAGTGACCTTCGTTGGACTATATGCCTCCTGTACAGTACTCTGTACAATGTAGACCGCTGTATAAAAAATTTTTGATTGCTGCTTCTAAAATGAATATCATAGTAGCAATGGCCTTATCTTCAGTCTTGCAGTTGTACAGGCTCCCACCCTTTACAGATTTACACCAAATCATTTTCTGGTAGACATTCAGCATCATTTAGTCCTTTACTTAATTTTTTTCAAACAAGTTGCCAATTAACTGTCTATTAGACTTTAAGAAGGAACATATTGTGGGCAGTAGGACCAAAAAAAATGCTCCAGCATCAGTTATAAGTGGGAGTAGAATATGACCCATTGTCAGTGATCAGTTGAAGTAAAAAAAAACAAACAAAACACATCTGCTTATACAGTGGACATGCATTGGGGTGCCAGTTAGAATTTATATTGTCTGAACAGAAAATATTATAGGATGCTTATTTTATTACAAATTAATCTTCTGTTTTGTAGATGCATCTTAAAGACCTGGAACATGAGGCCCACCTTGCTGCAGGAGAAAAGTTTAGACTAACAAGCAGTAAGGAACTTAGGGAGGTATGCAGGTCAAATTATGACAAGCAGATAATCAAAAAGTAGAATCGTGACAGAATGAAACCTGAATCTTCTTAGTTGTGTGCCTGTCTAGAATAATTAGGCCAGCCTAGGATTACAGGTGCTGGGGTCACAAATAGGAAATCTGCCACCTAAACTTTATTATTATTATCCAGTATTCTAGCCATTCATGTCCAGTCCAAGGTCATGTCACTAGCTGTCCCTAAAAGGACTCACAATCCAATGTACCTACCATAGTCACATATCATTACAACAGTCTCTGTTCAATTTAGAGGGAAAGCCAGTTGACCTAACTGACAGTTTTTGGAGTGTGGGAGGAAACCCACGCAATCACAGGCAAACTCAGTTATTGTCCTGGCTGAGATTCAAACCTGGGACACTACGTTGCAAAGCCCAGAGTGCGAACCTCTGAGCCACCGCGCTGCCTGGTTCTGAGAGACTGTCTGATTTGTTTCTAAATGTCACAAATTTGTTTGGACTCTGATCCCCCAAAGTGTGAAAGACCTAACCCAAAGAGTATGTCTAGGAAAACTATGTTTTAAGTCTTGCATTGATTGGGAAAAGCTTGGAACCTCTTCTGAATTTTTACTGCTTTTACTTACCTAAACCATTTTAATCATGACATTAAGTAAGTGAAATATTTTGAAGGAAGCCTCAGAAAACCATTAAAATTAATACAAGGTTCTTACTCTTTCCCACTTAATCCAAAACATTCAAAAGTATCTTGGCTGTATCTACTAGGTAAAGATAAAGTCCAGCCAAACAGTTAGTAGGCTGTTGACATATATATAGTACATGCTTGCCATTTTCTCTTTCTCCACTAAAGTATTGGTAATTCCGTACAGCTTGTGATTTACAAACTTATTCCAAACTGTACAGCCTAACACACATTAAATAATTCCTGTTGGAAGCTCTCTGCTTTCGTACTCCTCACTAAAACATTACTTCGTCTTGTGAATATAAGCTGAACAAGGAAGTTTAGATGCTAAACCAGATTAGAAGATGAGTAGCCTTATTCACTACTGAATATGCATGTATTATCAGCTGAGTGACTGGCTGAAGTTGCAAATTCTTGGGCAGATGTTATAATCATGCATATGCTTTCCATGTTTTCCATGAATTCCATGTTTACAGTAAACCAGTGAGGCTAAAACTTTGGTTAATGCCATTTGGTTTTAAAGGTGTCGACTCCAGGGCTGCCATTTTAATCCTGGCTTCAAACTCAATTGAAACACTGAGCCTGATTTATTAGAGCTCTCCAAGGCTTGAGAGGATACACTTTCATCAGTTAAGCTGGGTGATCCACCAAACCAGGAATAGATCTGGTGCAGGATTCAAAACATTTGCTAGCAAATGACTTTTTTTGCTGGATCACCCAGCTTCACTGATAAATGTGTATATCGAAACCTACATTGAATTATATTATTGTTCATCTCTCATTTCCATTTTTTTTAATGTAGGTACTTTATGAAAAGTTGAATTTGCATCTCCAGTGCAAAACCAAGCTTCCTCAGACCAACATGTGCCACTTTCCATCTACAGCAGAGCCTGCGGTAATCATTATCATATTTTCTGTTGTTTATGAAAATTCCCTTGTGAAAGTTGCCTTTTTCAAAACCTGATGTATTTGAATAAATGACGGGCTTATGTAGAGAAAAGCAAAGTTTTTATTTTTATGCAAAACAATAAATCAGTGTATAGTGCAGCCCAAAAAATCAGGTTAGGAAGTACTGTGTATGTTTGAGTCCCATTGCTCTCCGGTGCCGATATCAATCAGTCCGATATCACTGTTCTTGCTGTTGTATGGTATAGTAATACCAATGACATTCGTTATTGTCTAACGCCCAGACTGGCTAAGCAATGACAGGATCATGGCTAGGTTAAGCATATGTAATCAAAGATGATGGTAAGGATCTACAGAAGTGTCCCCTAACCTTTCTGACAACAGGGCCCAGTAACAGAATAAAATTTTGCCATGGCCCGGTATATATACAGTTTAGTATGTAACCCAGGGACTACCTGTGTAAAATATATTTTCATTATACATATATGTAAGCTCTTTTGGGAAAGGTCCTTACCTCCTTTTTTGTCATTGTTTATATTTGTCATGCATTTACAGCTCTTTGTAATATGTTGGTGCTTTATAAATAAAATGTATTAATAATAATACAAAAAATATATATAGTATTTTGCATAGATAAGGTATTTAGATAGGTGTAAGGCCCTGGTCCAGCAACAGAGTAGCCAGACATTAGTCCCTCAATCCAACGACGCACTCTTCAGCAAGCTCTAGGGTGACCAGTGGCTTTTCCCAGCACATGATTGCCCCCAGGACTTGCGCACACGAATGGTGTCTGGGGAGGAGCTGGTAGAGGACCAGTAGCCCCCAGATAAAGCAGTACCAGAGGTCATACACAGATAATCCTTCCACCAGATGAAGTACTCAAGGGGTCACAGGCAAAAGGTCGGTCCAGGCTGTGTACAAACGATAAGTCAGGAACAGGCAGGGTGAGCAACAGTAAATAACACAAAACTCACTCCGGCACAGATTAGCCCAGCTAAACACTACAACAGGCACTGCTGACTGACAGCAGAGAGGCTATAAAGCCCAACAGTAAATGGCAGTGCAGGATTGAGTCAGAAACTTGCCAGAAATTTGCCTCTAAAATCCCCTTCAGCTCTGTACAGCCTCAAAGCGGGTGCTGGGGATGCTAATAAAATACATCAAGCTGCACGGCTAAAGGGGAGCAGGGGCTGCTGCTATTTCCTAATTCTCTTTGCTGCTGCAAATGTAAGAATAAACAGTGTTTGATACTGCGATGGCATACAGCACGGGATCGCTGGACAGATAAGCATCTCCTAAAAATAGGTCTGCATAAACTAATGTATTCATTTTGTGATGGGATATATTGATATTTGAAAATAAACATCATATAATTATACTTTCTGTTTAAGATACAGAAGATAAAATCAACATTTGTTGACGGACTTTCAACCTGTATGACCAAGGTAGATTGCCATGGAATTTTTGTGTTTTTACTTATTGGTGGTATGTTTTCTGTTTTTTATTACTTTGTAAACTAGATTTATAGGACTAAAAAAATGTTTTAAAGGATATTTAAAACCATGACTACATGTATTTTTGTTTCAAATCATATGAGACAGGAAAACTTAGCAGTATATTTTATAGCTCCAGATATAACCTTTGTTATAGGAAGACTTTCCTGCCCTCTCTGCACTTGGTAGTCATTTACCTCTCAATTCTGCTGTACAGGAGGGAGCTACAGAACTGCTACATCCTGAAATATATAACTTCCTGTCATTAGTGGGCCTGATTTATTAAAGCTCCTTAGGGCTGGGGAGGATACACTTTCATCCGTGAAGCTGGGTGATCCAGCAAAAATGGAAAGGATCTGGTCCAGAATTCAAAACATTCGCTAGCAAATAGCTAATAAGTTTGAAGAAATTAATTCCAGGTTTGCTGGATCACCCAGCTTCACTGATGAAAGCGTATGGTCTCCAGCCTTGGAGAGCTTTATTAAATCAGGCCCATTGATGGAGTACTACCCTGTTTCCTCGATTATAAGGCACTCTCTTATATTTTTTGAAATGCCAAAATATGCCCTGGGTCTTATTTTCAGGGGATGTCTTATTTTTCCATGAAGAAGACTACAGTACACATTTATTGTTGAAAGTCACTCATGGGAAACACGGTATAAGAAAAAAATTGTTGCACTATATATTTACAACATATGCTTTTTGAAACTATGTTTCTTTACAACTACACGTCTTTTGAAATATTTTCTAAATTTTTCATGCTCCCATTGACTCAAATTTTTACTGTTTATTAGTTTTCTTAGCTGACAGGCAAACGAGAGTCAAGCGGAGGATGAATCAGCCACTGACATAATTATCAGGAATTTTATTAGTTACACCTGTCTTGAAATCCTATGTCTCTGCTTCATCTGTGCTTAGTTGGCAGCTATTGAAGAGCTGGATGCAAACTCCAATTTATATATGTGTAACATGAATGCGATGATGATATATCTTATTGTTTTGTTATATTGCTCCTATTTCCACTGTTCTGGGCACGTGGCTGTTTGGGCCTGATTAATTATAGCTCTCCTAAGACTTCCAACTGTGATCCAGGAAACCTGGATTGAATCTCTTTAAAGTCATTTGCTATTTGTTAGCTTCCCTAGCAGTAATCCTGAATGTGGCTCAGGGTTATTTTTCAGTACCAAAAGCGGTAACCCTGAGCAACACTCGGGGTGAAATTGCCATGGAGGTTTTAAGTTTTACCTCCAGTCATGCCCGCGGCCTCTTCCAGCGATGGCATCACCAGGCTACACAGATGCCCCTATTGGCACACTTTACACATCCCTTCTCAGTATTTCCTGGTGGTCATGTCATGTTTTATGCTTAATGTGTATGTGCTGTTAGCTCCTTATTGCTAATAAGCATTAAAGGGCACAACATTAATAAAACCTGTATTTTCTGTACTTGTTGGACGGTATAGTGATAAAAATATTCTGTTGAGTAACAATACAGTTCTGTCTGGCAGGGTTGTGTTTCTCCCACATGGAACCAAACAGGAACTGTAAGTGGCCGCCTCTCAGCAAAGCACCCTGTAAGTTAATTACCTTTTTTTTTAAAATGTATTTATTTATTTTTTATTACTGATATTGGAGAAGAAAAGCCATTGTGTTTTCTAATTTATTTCACAAAATTCAGTATACCAAGGAAGCAGTTTCATTTATCAGGATTCTCCAGTATACAATTGTCTACTTGTACCTGGTCTTTTTTACCACAGGCTTAAAATAGCTAAATCTGGTCTGGCAGGAGGTACAGTATCTGAAAACTTTACAAAGGTAAAACTTTCACAGTAGAATTGCCAGCTTTCAGAAATAATTACTTTGTTGGCAAACATGAATCAAGCGGTTAAAACTTGGCAAGTTTTAAAAACTCAATTACCTTTTTTAGTTGCTTGTGTCTGCATCAAATGTTAAAACATTATAAAGCTATATTCAAAATTAAAATGAAGCAAGAATAAAAAGTTACATTGTATCAAGTAAAGATGGCATGCTAGGGTTTTTTTTTCTTCACTGTGTGATGTCATTAATTCACATTTTGATCCACATATCATGTTTTTAAGGTGAGAAGTACTGATGGTTGGGTGGGGGTGACGTGGGCTTATAGATCTGTTGCTATGCTAGTTCTCTCAGGTGGAAGGTTTTCCAATCAAATCTGGCAGTTCAGAGGAAAGGTGACAACACATTCATAAAGAGGGATATGACAGCTCATAAATGAAATGTTCACACTTTGCTACAGTATAACAGCAAGAGGCTCATCACGCACAGTATAGCTTTACTCTTCACATTGACAATCTACCTCATTGTAGCAGTTTGTCATGGTGCATACAAACATTAGCCTGATTAGAACATACAGATGGTCTGATCATATGATGTAAATACCTTACCCTCTTTTCTTTGTGTTGTAGAACATCCAGGGTGTTTCAAAGCTTTCAGTGCAGTTTGAAAAGAAGCAAAATGTCCCAGGTGAGTTTTTTTTTTTTGCAAGGAAAGAGTAATAATGTAGACATAGAATTTGCAAATATACAGAAATCAGAATCAATTTAGAATCATACCAGTATTCTTTAGTTGTAATTTCACTAGCATTTATTGAAAAGCTGTTCTTTTAGGACTTTGCCAATCCAAACTAATTGAATGTAGTGGAAACAAACTTTTTGCTGGGTACTTCTTGCTGTAGACTTTTTTTATTTCATTGCAAGCCTCAGTAGTGGCAGCCATCCGGAGGGAATGCCAAAGACCCTGTTTATCATCTTTTACACAAAAATGCACCTTGACAGACTACAACTCAATAGAGCCACATGGCTGCATCAATGGTGTGTCTGAGTAGTTGCTGGAACTATTGTGGTAGACAAGTAGTGGTATTTTTCTGCATAGGAAAGCATTTAAAGGGGTAAATATTAACAGGATGATGCTAGGAGGGAAGAGACTGGGTAAACCCCTTATCTACTTCAGGTAGCACTGAAATGGGGATGCCAGGGCAGCTTGCATTGAACTATAAGAGTGCAGGCGACCAGTAACCTTGCTGTATGCATGCAGAGAGCAGTGACGGAAAATCATTATTAGAAGTTCTAACTATAAAAAGATTCTCTGATCAGTGACAGATATTCTAACTTGATAGAAGCTGATTACTTGTGTCTGGAGTTTAGGTTTAATTCCAATAAGGCATAAAAACACCAATAAATCTAGTTATGTATACATTAGAAAATCAATAAATGTATTTTTACCTGCACTTAGTATCAGTACCTGTGATCCCCTGCACTGAGTGTGAAGAATGGAAGAGTAAGGACCATTAATCAGGTCTCTGCCGCACCAGGGACAATGAGGAGAAAACTTTCAGGAGGGGTGAAAGCTCTGGTCATAGACAGGAAGAGGTCTTGGAACAAACTTTGTTGCATAACTTTTAAATAGTATGCAGAAATATCCTGGCTGTACTATGTGAAAGACTCTTTGAATAAGTTTACAGTTCTGTGTCAGGTAAAACAGCGTCAGCAGTATAGTGCTGCTTTAAATCAAAATCTGTCAAACACTTTTGGGGATACCGAGGTGCATACTGTGGTTTCCCCCACTGACCCCTATGTCACTATTATGTCCTGTAGTGATATTGGGGTCAGCAGGAGAACCCCGTAATAGCCATCACTCACATTTCAACTCATTGCCCAGTGGAATGGTAAGCATATCTCTGATTTTACAGGGGTTAAGTTCCTCCAGTTGGTACCGGTAATTGTTTTTTTTTTTTTTTAGCCCTGTTATACCAATATATTTATATACCCTATTAGTTTATCCATAATATATAAAAACAATGTACAAAGCCACTTTAGACTTAAGCAGCAACTGCATTTATTGTGATTTAATATAATCTGGTAAATATACATACATTTCTTTTTTTTTTTTTTTTTTTTGGAGGTGGTGGTGTTTGCAACTTTTTTTGTTTTATTTATGTTTTCTTTTGTATATACCAGGAAAAGACCGAGAAGTAATCACAATAAATCCAAGATCTGTGTTTGTATCTTCCAAAGACCACATTTTCCTTGCAGCAGGCAAGTCATTTTTATATATACCACTGCATTTTTATTCTTTGTCAGTAAATGTAAAATGTAAATAACATTTCTTATACAAGCTAATAGTAATTGTTCCCATGATTGGTTAGAAATGGAGCATGTGTTACCACTAGAGGGAGCCCTCTGTCTGTGTTTCCCTACAGTGTACCTAATCATGGTATTAGAAGTCACTGGAACAGCCTCTATTGTTAAAAATAAATTCTGTTTTTTATGTTGTATTTTATCAAAACATATACACAGATTAAAATTGTTAAGAAAACAATGGCATTAAATATTTATATATATGAACAAACAGAATAATAAAGGCTATGTATACACGTAGGACTTTTGTTGTTGAAAAGGATCTTTGACAATTCTTTCCAACAACAAAAGACAGAAAGATGCATGAACAGCACCATTCTGCTCTATGGAGAGGGGAGGGGGTAGAACGACAGATCAGTACCCCACTGGGCTCTCCTTCCTTTACTTACATTGCAGTCGTTCGTCGCTCGTCGTTCGTGGATCCGCCAGGACAGATCCATGAAGGACGTTGGACAGTCGCTGTACACACGTCAGATTCTTATCCGATACCAGCCCTAAAGCGATAACGCTGGTCAACAAAAATCTTCTTGCCAAACAGATTAAAGTATTTTAAGATTTATGTTTGATGCACAGATTCTAAACATGGTATTGGTTTTGCTGGATTGGCTCTAGTTTTTGAAATAATGACCTCAATAATGCCGTCATAGAAAAATAATGAAACATGAAAATTAAGCAAAATTAAACTAGATATGCCTACGTATACAAAATTAAATTTTTGAAATATTTAATGTCAATATATTCTATATTCAGTATATTTACAGAACTAATCACAAAGTAGTCCTTGGAAAACTCTGTTTTTCATTGGAAAACTCTGAATTTCTTTTATGTTGATGATCAGGACAATCACGTTGAAGGTTCCAGTGGTAGTCTGCCTTCATGTGTCTATCCCATCTGCCCTGATACCTTTCTTCTATCACCTTTATATCTTGATGGAAGGTCTCCCTTGTTCCTCACTGAAATCGCTAAGATTTTCAGAAAATTTTTGCAAGTGGCTTTGGAGATAGTGTACCTTTATGCTCATAGTAACAACCATTTTTTTTAAAGTTTAGGAGCAGGTTTTGTACCAGTTCTTCATAATTTTGTGCTTTATGGTTACACAAGAAGTTCTTGACAACCATGACATAGCTGTGCCTGGCAGAAGCTTCAGTATCAGTCATGTAACTGTGAAATTTGAATCATTTATCAGTTTCTGAATCTGGGGTCCATCAAAGATTCCTGCTTTTAATTTTTCAGTACTCAATCCAGGAAGGGTATTTGAAGCAATCACCATCCTTGTTCAGAGCTCTAACAAATTGCTTCATTAATTCCAACTTTATGTGTAGTGGAGGGAGAAGGATTTTTTCATTGTCAACCATTGGCTCGGTAATGATGTTTGCTGCACCTCTTTTCATGTTTTCCCATGGAGGCCATGTCACTTTTTTCCAGTGATCCTGCTTTGCTCCACTATCCCACAAACAGATGAAACATGGGTACTTGGTGTATCTACTTTGCTGTCCAAGGAGGAATTTTTAAATCAACACATATGAAACATTGGTGTTCATGATAGCAAAGCTTTTGTAAGACTATTTTGATATTTTGATATTCTTCTTTAAGTTTTGTTGAGTGACCAATTTGATATTTTAATATTGTGACCAGATTTCAAACTTGGAGTGGAACTGTCTATGAAAAGCCGCCAGTCTTCTGTTTGGTATTCTGGTACTCCCATATGGGCTAGTAGTCCAAGGATGTTACAACAGTACACAAAGTCTCCATCTTCACTGAAATATGGTAGGAGTATCACCTCTCTTGTCCTTTAAACAATTATTTTAACTTCCGGTTTTTAGACAGTTCTTTTCCTTTAGCCTGGATGCTAAAAGTTCAGATCCTTGTTTTGACAGACTTAGGTCACGTATTAAATCATTGAGCTCTTCTTGGGAGAACTGCTGGTTTGATGAAACACTTCCTTCATATTCACTTCCACTGCTAACTCCTGGATTACACTCCAAACCCTGTATATCCTCCATGTCAGACACAGGAATATCAGGGAATGTACTGAACACTGGTATAGGAACATCAGCACCATGCGGCACAGGTCATCTTGCTGATTCCAAATCAGGATACTCTCACTTGTTTTTCTTGTAACAATTAAAACCTTTTACTTTCACAGCACAAAAATAACAATCATTATGATGATTTTTGGGATCTCGCCATACCATAGGTACACCAAGTTTCAAACTTTTCTGTTTTCCATTTTTCCACTGACGTAGACACTCTACACAAGTTTTGCATACCAAATGGGGAGCTCAATACTTATCTTGGTCCCCCAGTTTAATACCAAAATGTACAAGATATGCTTGTTTCATAAATTCTGTAATGTTTCCTCTGTTTTTGTTAAGAATATTCACCACAAGTGTAGCAAAATACATTAGCATCATTTAAACAACTTCTTGAAGAACTCATATTTCTGTAAAAAAAAGAAAATGTTTGAATAAAAAGAAGGCAAATGAAAGTTTCATGAAAATAATTCTACATTTAATATATTAAATGGAAAACATTGGTGTATTTAAAGATTGATAATAATATGATGTGAAAACATTTGTTGTTGGTAAAAATCATCTATTCCGATTCCGGTATCACAAGAACTAGAGCCAATTCAATGAAACTGATGTCATTTCTGATTCAGCAGACCTGAAATACACTAAATATTTAAAAAAATCCTTGGCAAGGGAAAACATTTTTTTTGTTGAGCTGTGTTATCGGACGAGAATCATCTGACGTGTGTACGTATCCTAAGGTTTAACAATTTTTGACGTTTATATAGATGTAAATAGAATATCCTCCAAGTGTCACAGCTTTGGTGGGACTATATTTCTTCCAGTCCTTCTGTCACTCTTTCCTCCTCAGTTCTCTCTCATTTTGAGTGCATATATACTCAAACCTTATAATACTTTATAATACTTGACTAATAGGTGTTATTTCAAATTAAGTTTACATCCAACTTCTAAATTATTCCATGTGTTATTTTGAAAAGTAATTGATTGAACTTGTTAGTTTTATCAGTCATTTTTTATTTTCATTTTATACGGTTCCCATAATACAGTGTTTCTCAAATTTGTGCCACTCGGGTCTGTTTAACTGGGGTTCCCCCATGTTTAACAGGTCAAGAAACACTGCTGTAATAGGGAAGCGGCAGTGGTGTCTCATTTGCCCGACCACTTTGAGCCTTACAAATGTCCAGAAGTTAGGAGATATGAAAAATGTTCAATAAAATAGCAATAACAGAACAATTTAGGTATATGTATAAGTAAATGTTTCAGCTTGTCTTTAGCACAAAACATTGTTTTAGGGAGACCAAGCTGTATAAAAAGACACTGACATACCTAGAACAACAGGCTCCACATACTTTTTTGCCACACATTTGATTTTTCTTTTTAAAGCAGACCTCTGTAAATATTACAACACAGGAATATATCCTACAAAATTGATTTTTTAAAGCTGATAGAAGTAAACATTTCCTTTGTAATAAGACTAGCCCTACAATACATGGGTTAAATGCACATGTAACAGTACATTTTTTATCCTATTTTATCTTATCTTTTTTTTATCTCTGGCTCCCTTTTTGTGCAAGCAGTCTTCTGCAGTCCGTTCCATAGGCCAATCTGGGCTGTGACCTCAAGCTCTGATGGTATCCCACACAATGCCAGACCAATAATCTTGCATTATTAGGGGCCAAAGGCTACGTACACATGTGCAATAATTGCATGAGCGATGCATGAACGAGCGCAGTACAAACAGCACCGCTCTGCTCTATGGAGAGGGAAGGGGGTGAACGATGGAGAGGCACCTCGCTGCGCTCTCTCCCCTTCACTTGCATTACAGTTGTTCATCGGCTATCATCCGTGGATCCGTCAGGGTGGTTGTTCGGACGATGGACGACGAGCACTGTACACACGCATGATTCTTGTTCCAATATCAGCCCTGAGCCAATTATTGGACGGGAACCATTGCACTTGTGTACATAGCCAAAGCCAAGTGGTTGCCCACAACCCACATTGAGAAAAGAGACAAGGAAAGTTCTGCTCAGGGGAAGCAAGTGGTTAGTTAGCTAAAAGTACTTTTTACATTAGCCCTAGACATAAACAAGCACTTTATTCTTGCAGTGTTCCAACCACAACAGATTCTGCAATAGATTTTTTACTGAAGATGAGACTTCACTGTAAACGAATGCATAATTAGGAAGTGGTCAAGCTCAGGTTTAATTATTTTGCAGTGCAATTTTGGAATAGCCGGAGGAGGAATTTTTGACTCATAATGTAACCTTGTAATAAATCCTTTGCACAATCTGTCTTCTCCTGTTTAGCATTTCCTTGCTGTGTGACAGAAATAATAAATGTTTTCCTTTATTCTTATAATTATATGGCCCTAATACAACAGTCTGTCCTGAGAAGACAAGATATCTTGTTAAAAAAAAAGAAACGAGGAGTTTTGTTTTCATTCAAGATTGCAGTCAATAGAGTGAGACTGTGGTAATGGTGATATTTAGAAACCTAAGCAGGGGGATATCTCCAGAATTAACCCTGAAATAAGTGGCATGAATCAGCCAACCCCTTTCTTTTTGGCTTGGGTGACGCTATAGAAACTTGTATAGGTCCTGTAAAATTGTAGTTTTGTGTCTGGTATAAGTATTTCCTATGTTAGCTTTTGTACCCTGAATTATTTAATAGTTTATGTAACAGTATTTTCCTATTGAA
>NC_092860.1:140363921-140408131 GCF_032062135.1 Pyxicephalus adspersus
GTTCTCACTACCCACACAATCCACCATTGGAGCCCAAAGTAATGCTTTGTACTTGCAGGTATGGGACATATGTGAACCCCCCCATCCCAGACACATGCACAGAGTCACACAGCTTTGACATAAGTCACATACAGGCTTCTTTACAATGGTAATGCAGCTACAATATTTCAGTAGACATCTAATAAATACTGTAATTGCCTTTACATATAATTACCTTTACCAAAGATTAAAAAGAGTAGGGTTTTCTGTCAAAAAAATTTGCCAAATTAAAGCAGAGCTAACACTGTGGCACCTACCTATCTTCGCTGCCTCGCAGGGAGCTGCCATCTTTCTTCTTCTGTCCAGAGACAATCTTCAACAATCTCATCTCCCCTCCAATTGTGCGTTACTTCCCCCACCTCCTAGATTGTAAGCTCTTCGGGGCATGGTCCTCTGCTCCTCCTGTGGAAATTACGTGTTATTGCAGAAGAACATCCCCTGTCCCTTTCTGCAATAACCACCTGTCTGATCCTTTATTTTTTATAGTTGGACTTTACATTATTAATTAGGCAAATTAGTCACTGTCAAATTCACAGATACATGTCATCACCATTAAAATATGGCCTTGGCATTTGAAATCAATGGTCACGAGTGAGGTAAACATTTGACCAAAGTAACATGTCTATGACCAACATTTGACTCATGTATATCCATACATGTAATGATAGCTTTCTCTTTACACATGCCTGGGTACCAACCATATATTGCATAAACCTAATACATGCAGGAGAATATAAGTTAATATTGTTCATCTTCATATTTTATCATTTGTGTTGGCTTTCCTGCCTTTCTTTCTGCCAGCTTTATTAATTGCAGTTCCACATGAAATGGGATTTCAAAAAAGCACTTCTACAAGGCTCAATTATCAATTTGTATGACTCAGGAACATTTGTAATATTTTAGTTGCTAAGGGACTAATAGCTCAATGCTTGGCATTGGAAGGGCAGGCAAATGAAAGAGTGGATGTGTGACTGAGGATTAACACACAAAGGTGCTTTACTGTGTAAAATGTGCTATTGTGGATTTGTATTCAGATAAGTAAACATTTTATGTTGGCCTTTCTGCTCTGTTATCATTACTTACAAGACCCTGATCTCAATGATCATGACTACTATGAAAAATAACAATGCCCTTTTTCAACCCAATATTTGGCTTGGTTACAAAGTGAAAAACATGAACATGCATGAACAAGTTTATGCTGCTGTGTTTTTTGTTTTTTTTAAATCATTGTGCTACAAATGGACTTCACAACCTGTGAGTAAGGGTCTTTGTTCACATGGCCATAAAGGTGTGGTTCATTTACTGCTTCCTAATGCCAGGGAACCGCTGCCATTCGAGAGACACTACATGTAGCTTCTCTCAGAGGCAGCTTCATAGGTAATGAATGAGGAGGCAGTGAGTTCTACCAGTACTGTTCACTACCGCTAACTGTGAAATGTGTGGACGCTGTTTTTTAAGAACCAGCACTGCGGTGCAAGTGTTCAAGCCAGCTGGGGGCAGATGTGTGGGATCAATTACTCCCAAACAGGTCTGAAGCTGCCCATATATACTTCGGTAAATAAGTGGGCTATTATTGGGAGGCAAAATGGTTTGATGCCACAGAAGAATACCATTCTGATATTTGATACCAGAACAAAAAATAGGTTAATCACCCTTATTGATCATCCAGTGTATCTTAACCCCCCTAGCGGTATTCCCGAGTGTGATTCAGGGTGGATTTTCCAGGCAAAAAGCGTATTTCGGAGTCACACTCGGGGTAGCATTTAACTAAAAAAAAACACTTACCGTACCTATTTCAGTCGCTGTCCCCTGGCGTCCTGATGGTCCCCGCAGGTCCTGGGGACACGTCCTTCCTCCTCGATCTCCAGCCAGCAAATGCAGTGATGATCTCCGGGGTTTCCCGGTGACGTTGGTGCGGGCGGGCAGATCAGCAGGAATTTTAAATTATTTTGTATTTGATTCAATACAAAATAGCTGTATTGAGTCGAATATAAGAAATATTCAGATAATATATATATATATATATATATATATATAAAAGTATGTATATATATATATATATGCTACTGTACAGTTATATTTCATGTTTAAATGTTTTTCAGGTTTTTATGTTTTGTTATTTTTTTTTTATGATTTTATTTTTTATTCAGTAAACAGCCAAATACACAATATTTGAACATTGAGTCATACATTTATCCAAAATAGACAACATTCCCATCAAAGTATGCATATTACTAACAGGCTTTATTTGAAATTACTGATCACTGAGAATCTTTCATATTATAGACAAAACAAAGAAAGATAGGGATAGAAATAGTGGGGGAGGAAGGGGAGAGGGACATGGCATTACAGGCCGGACTGAGTACTGGCCAAATACAGTGTGATTGGAATCATGGAACAACAAGTTCAATAACAGCTTCTTTATAAAAAAAATATCATCATCATTATCAGCTTCGCTTTGTACTGAAAGATACGCCTGAGTAGTAGTATATTGTATCCAATAAAACTAGGTTTTGCAGAATTTATCGGATCTCCCATCCGATAAGAGAGTTAATAAGATCTTCCATCGTCATAATTTTCTTCACCCTTCCAAACCAGTGCATCAGGGTGGGAGGAGAAGACTGCTTCCATAATAAAGGAATGCAGGCTTTAGCAGCATTTAAAAGATGCTTAACAGAGAGTTGTGGTATTTCTTCTTAGACCAATCATTAAAATGCAAAACCGCTGCCACCTGTGACCAAAAAGGTACTAATATTGTGCATTCCCAGAATATGTGGAGTAGACTACCAGCTTTAGCTCCACAACGCCAACAACGATCATCCACTCCTGGATACATTTTAGCTAGCGCTGTCGGTACTCTGTACCAACGTGTGAGTAATTTATTATTCAATTCCTGATAAGAGTTGCTAAGTGCAGCCTTGTGGCCCGTGTACAAAAGGCGTTCCGTTGTTCTGGGGAAAATGTAGTATTAAGGTCACATTCCCATTTATTTAAAAATGGTAAAGATGAGGGGGTGAGGTCTGTCAAAAGCAGATGATAAGCACTAGAGAGAGTTCCCCGAAGGGGGCCCGTGGCCATGCACACTAATTCCACCTGTGACAGAGGACGCACAAAATTGGATGGTAGTGGGAGAGAGCAGAGAAAATTATGCAATTGTAAACTACGCCATATATATCTAACTCCGGAAGATTGTGAGCAGCTGACAGATCAGGAACATTCGTCTATTCTGTACCCCTCCTCCCTGAAACTCCTTTCTAAATTTACATAGTACTTGTTGTGGGATATGAACCGGGAGGGTTTGGAGCAAATATAGCAGACGTGGCATAATGTTCATCTTCAATATATTGCATCTACCGAACCAGGAGAATGCAGGTTGTTTCCAACGCTGTAAGTTTCTCCTCACCATATTCAATATTGGCAGAAAATTCTAATTAACCACCAAGGACAATTCTCTAGGGATCTTTGTTCCCAGATATGTTATGGCAGATTTCGCCTATTTAAAGGGAAAATACGGTGTCTGAGTCTCATCTATCCTACCAGATAATGTCATGGATAGAGCCTCCAATTTCTGTAGATTAATTTCATATTTAGATAACATTGAGTATCTACTAATCTTGGTTAATAAGTTGGGCAGAGAGAGCCTAGGAGAGGAAACAAAAAACAGGAGATCGTCTGCATTAGGAGCCACTTTATGAACCTGTTTTTGCACACAAATACCGTGGATACTAGGGTTTGCCCTAATATGCCTCAAAAAAGTTTCCAAGACCAGTATAAATAAAAGGGGAGACAAGGGGCATCCCTGTCGTGTGCCATTACTGATGGAGAAGGGTCTGGACAATAAACCATTCACTTTGACCTGCGCAGTTGGGGTGGAGTATAAGGACCCAATCCAGGTCACCAAGGCGGGGGGGAAACCCTTTATATACCAAAGTAGATTTCAAGGGGGTCAGGTATTTTGCCAGGATACTACTGAAAAGCTTAATATCACAATTTAAGAGGGAAATTGGTCTATAACTAGAACATGAGTTGGGGGCCTTTTCAGGCTTAAGTATTAGGGAAATATGTGCTGCCAATGTATCCCTAAGCGCCACTCCTTCAATCAAGGCATTAAATGCTTTTAAGTAGTGTGGTGAGAGTACAGAAAGGAATTTCTTATAGTACAGTGAGGTTAGGCCATCAGGGCCAGGTGCTTTCCCAGTGGCCGATTTAGTAATAGCCGAGACTAATTCTTCTGCCGTGATCGGGGCCCCCAGAGACTCCGGAGGTAAGGTGGGGAGTCCCGAGGAGTCAAGATAGGCTCTGATTAAATCTGCCTTTGTGGGATCCGCCTCCGTGGAAGCATTGTCGTCCAAATTATACCATTTGTCAAAAAATTACCTGAAGGTCTTCAATGTCTGAGAAGGTATGTACCTTTCTGCCCGATGGGGAGCTCATACTAGGACTATAGGTTTTTGCCCTTTTTTTTCCCGAAGAGCTTGAGCTAAAGCACTGCCACATTTATTGGAATATTCGTAGTAATATTTCTTACATTTGGTGAGCATAACATTGGTTTTAGACCGTAGCATCTCTCTAATACGCTCTCTTATACCCATGATTTGCTGCTCTATTTCCACCGTGTGACGCCTTTTATGAGTGGCCTCCAAAATTTGCAACTCTGCCAAAAGCTGATTTAGTTTAGTTTCTCTCTCCCTTTTGCACCTATGACCAAACTGAATGAACAGACCTCATATATAGCATTTATGTGCCTCCCAAAGGTTGAGCAGATTATCCACGGAAGGAGCACTAATTGCAAAATAGGACCTGAGCTCAGCCTCAATTTGTGCACGTATCTCCGGTGAAACCAGTAAAGAATCATTTAATCTCCAGGAGGAAGATTTCGGTTCAGTTGGTAATGCTTGCACAGTTAGAGAGACCGGGGCATGATCCCATAGATACAAATTACACCAACATCTGCAGATATCACTTTCGGTGTAGAGGAATGTTTAATGAAAAAAAGGTCAGTTCTGGAATATGTTTTGTGCATGTGGGAATAGAAGGTGAAATCCTTCTCCGTTGGGTGTAAAATACACCAAAAATCCACCAGTTGGTATGTATGTATAAGGCGTTTAATCCTCCTCAAGGCTGCTTCAGACATAGCTGATGCACCTCTTGTCACATCTATTGATGGGTTGGGAGCAAAATTAAAATCACCTCCCACTAGCAGATATGTAGCTGTTCTTGTACAGGTTTATTATGTGCTATATGATCCCTTTACAACTGTTGTTTTTTTTTTGTCATATATTATTTTTCTTTTGGATATATGCAGCTCTTTGGTATAATATGTCTGTTAATTCGAAGTATACAATGTTATGTTTGTTATGATGTGTGGGTTGTATACTTGATTCTTTTTGTTAAGTTTACCTGTTACCTTTTTTTTTTTTTCTCTGAAAACTTATTAAAACTGATTGAAACAAAATCACCTCCCACAATCAGTATACCTTCGCTAAAATCTTCTATGACTCTAAGCAGAGAATCTAAAAATATTGCTTGGCCATTGTTGGGAAAGTAACCATTGACAAAGGTATAGATATGAGAGTCAATTGACCCTTTAGTCATAACATACCTGCCCTCAGGATCTGTGCAATAAGCTGGCAACGACCAACGAACCGATTTATGGAGTAAAATACAGACTCCCCTGGATTTGGAGTCAGCGGAAGTACTATGGTACGATTTGTCAAAATAGCGATCAGTCATTTTCTGCACTTGCCCATATTTAAAGTGGGTTTCTTGCAAGAATGCCACCTGACACTTACATCTATAGAGCTCCCATAAGGCTAAGGAATCCTTGATAGGGGAATTTAGCCCTTTTACGTTGAGAGAAGTGATTTGCAATGCCATGGGAGGGAGAGAAATAGGGATAAGGGGGACACGTGTCCTAAGTAATCTGGGACAGAAACAAAATACAAGATATTAAATCTTATAGGCTCCAAAAATATAAAAATCCTTCAAAGAAGGAGGAGCCGACCTAAGTGGGGAGGAGGTACTTCACGGAGACGGGCATATGCTCGCTGACGGCTATCATATCGAAATATATTATAAGAACCCGCTCTTGAGCAACCAGTAACAAAACACAGGTTACACAATACCCGCATAAGCAACATTTGCAAAAAAAAAAAATAAATTGCACAAATTTAGATCTATTCCGCTGGGACAATCATAAAAATATGCACATGGTATTATGTCCCTAACCTGTGGTGAGGCTGTAGATTTGAATCTCTCCGGTACTCCCCGTATACAAACACAAGATGATCCCAGCGAGAAGCGTCTCCACCAGAGTCTCCCAAGCCAAGAGTAGTCAACCATATACATGTAATTACCCTAGTACAGTTATCCAGGCAACAAACAGTATTCATCAACAGCAAATATACCTTATAGCATTCCAGTGCTAAGTAGTAACGACCTGTTAAGGATCTGCAGCACTAAGACTACATACTCATAATACAAATAGTATAATAAGCCAATTTGCATCACCATAATACTTAGGCCTCATTAGGTCCAACTTGTGGGCGAAGCAATGGACCTGCACCACCAGTCCGCTGTCTGCCTTGAGTGTTTCGTGGTCTTGCGCTCCTCGGTGATGTAGAAGGGACCTCCATTGGCATTGCCAACCAGTCTGCAAGTTCAATCGGTGGCAGTTGTAGAAACTCAAATTGAGCTGGAAGCTGTGAGTGCCCATGTAATGCAAAGATAGATTCATTCTTAGTAATAAACAAATGCAATGGGTAACCCCATCTGTAGGAGGCCTGTGCTGTGCAAACAACATCAGGGATCGCAATACCCGGCGTATTCTCAATGTGTGGCTGGATAAATCTGGTAGAAGTTGAAGCGGTGCCCCATCAAAGTCCATAGGACCATTCCGCCAAGCTTTACGCATTATTTCTTCTTTTATATTGTAAAAGTGCACTCGACATAGTACATCCCTGGGTAAAGATCTATTATCAACCCTCGGCCCATTCATGAACCCTCGATGAACCCTATCCAATTCTAGGGCAGCTGTTGGTGACCGATTTAAGAAGCTGTTGAGAATAGCAGTAACAGTGAACATTAGGTGTGCGTTGGCAGTAGCTTCAGGTATGCCCCTAATTCTAATATTGTTTCTGCTGTTTCTGTTCTCATTATCTTCCATGCGCAAGTAAAAGGGGGTAAGGTGAGACTTCATAGTAAAAGAAGTGGATTCCAACGCCAAAAGACGGGCCTCCACACAGGAAGATGCAGATTAAAAAAAAAGTAACTCTAGTAGTACCGGTTGAAATCTGCTGTCCCAGCCCCCCTATTTCCCTCTTCAGTGAATTCTCAATCCGAGTGGCCAACTCATTAACCACCACCTGCTAGGTCATCTTTGGAAGGGAATTGATTCAGTCTAGTTTCTAGGTGTACTGTGGGGTAGACACTTGTTGCTCCATATGTGTAGCTGAAGATACAGGTAACAGCAAAGGAGTGAGAGGGCACAGGTCTCCACTGCAGTGTGGCTTAGAGGAAGTTGCAGGAGGATCAGCTGAGGCATCCTCATCAGACTGTAGAGGAACGCTGCAGTGCCATCTTAGATTTCGCAGCAGCTGCAGGGGAATCCGCAGCCAGCTTGAAAAACTGCCTAAGACCGCATTTTTTTTGAGACCTGGAGTCTCCAGGTGTCTTCTGCTTGTGAGGCATGAGCGAGTGAGGCAAAATAAATCGTAGCGGGGTGACCAGACTGATTAGGAGCTGCCGGCTGCACTGAACTCACAGAAACAGCGTTTGACAAATTTGTTAAATTTATTAAATATCAGTGATTTATGCCTAATAATTATAGCCTACAATGAAAAATAAATTTCCATGCAAAAAATTGTACCACTTTTTGCCTGGAAATTTGGACGGAATTAGACCGCTAGGAAGGTTAAACCAATTAAGGTCATTTGTTGATGAGCTTCAGGCAATTGTCAATGACACTAATTTCAAACAATTCTGAGATCATTAAGAATTTATTGACAGATGCATGTGACTCACTGTTGATCTCTCTTTTGACAGGCATGCATCAAGCAGTCAAAAACTTAGAAGTACCTGGAAGCTACCATCACTAACATTTTATTTGGCAAATGCTTGATAACTTTGCTGATCTTTTATCACTAACCCAAAAGAATTTCATTATCAAAGAGCTCTGACTTTTTTCTCTGACACTGATGGTTTGTACCAGCATTTTGCTGGAGAGCTGTGAGAGCCACAGCAACATATTGAGAACTCAGCACAGATTAGGGAGTATGAATGTGCTGTCCATGGTCCTGATAAAGGAAGAACTGGTACAAGGCTAGTGATGCACACACTTTATCCATTTTTTTAGTGTCTGACAATTACTATTTATCTAGTGTCTCACATAATACTAATATATGTGTGTATATATATATATATATATATATATATATATATATATATATATAGATGAAAGGAGGCTTGGATGACTATAAGCTAAAAACTCTTAACAGTAGTTTAATGGCATTGAAACAAAATCGTTTAACAATTACCTTTGCTGCCATTTTTTTCTGAAAATGCTCAATAGTACTTGGTTTAGAAACTACATATGTGTAAATTGTTTTGTGAAAATGTTATCACATATAAAAAAGGTAGTTTTTTTATTGATGTTGCAAATTGCTGAAATATATTTACCACTTCCCAAGTCACTTTTTTATGACATTTATAAATTCTGAGGTGTTGGTGCTTTGAAATTATTTGTCAACCAAATTTCAGATGATTTTGTTATAATGTAATGTACAGGACTGTTAATGTTTTTAACAATATGTGTTTACTAAAAATATACTTGTTGTGAACATTGCTCTGGGATCCCTGCTGGCTCTGGTAATTTCCCTTTAGAGTAGTTTTTATTCAAATTCTACATTTATCTGTGGTCCATCCAGTATTTTTACTAAGGCATTTCCTTTTATTTCCAGATTTGTAGATTTTTTAGTTCCTATCTGTATGTCAGACAAGTGCAAAAAGTACCTTTTCTATGGCAAAGAGACAATATGGTTTTACTTCTTAGCAAAAGTGTAAAACTTGCAATGAGTCATAGGACCTTACTTATTATTAATTCCCCAAAACTGGAGAGAATACACTTTCATCAGTGAAGCTGGGTGATCCAGCAAACCTGAAATGGATCTGGTCTAGGATTGAAAACATTTACTAACAAATAGCATAAGCATGACTTTTAGGAAATACATTCCAGGTTTGCTGAATCACCCGGCTTCACTGATGAAAGTATATCCTTTCCAGCCTTGGAGAGCTTTATTAAATCAGGTCCACTGAATCCAAAAACAATGGACATTGAGGCAATAAAAACAACACACAGATTTTTTCTTTCCTCACAAGTCAATGTGAATTAAAAAGCAACTAAAGCAGCCCCATGAACAATTCAAGGGCAAATCAGGACACCCTGAAAGCATGATAGATTCAGTTTGTTTTTGTGCCTAATGTCTGTGTACTCTAATTATCTCTGGGCAAACTTTCAGCCGCCTAACATTTCTCCCTTTAACCTATTTATCAATGTAAAAACCCAAAAAAAAACTTTGGAGCAGATTTCACTTATGTGAGTTTGCTTCCTCCGTTGCAAGTGAAGACTGGTGAATCAACACTAAAATTACCTATTATTGTCTTTTCTTGTCAAAATGTCATCACACCACTGCAGTTATTTTCAGCCTGAAAGAACCCCATTGCTGGACAGCCAATAGAGAGTGTCCACATCACCAAGCAATAACAATTACTTTTAAGAGAAAATGAATGAGCTTTTGACAAATTTTCTTCAAACTATCAACATACGATAACAAAAACTACTCTGAAAGAGTATTCATTTAGCGCTGTATTACGCAGCACTTTACAAAGTCCGTAGTTATGTCCCTCAAAGAGGCTCAAACTCTAATGATGTGATCACATGCAGCCTTTATTTTGTTAGTAGTGTGAGGAAAGCCTACAACCTCTGCCTGGTTTTTATTGCTTTGAGTGCTTCAATACAGAGATCAAGAGGCTTTGTACTTGCTTGTCCTGCCGGAGTGTACATTCATCTGATGTACTCTTTCTTTGGGGGTACTGGCCTAATATTTAACACAGAAGTCAGATGCCTGGTCCTGGGATGTATGCTGGTATTCCTCTTGCTATCAACTATATCATTGCAGGACATATTTGTAATGTAGGAACTGATAGAAGTAGGCTCTGTGCAGTGGGGGGAACAGGCATCTAATACTTCCAAATCTATGTCAGATGTGAAAAATGTTAAAATAATTTAAGCTAGATTAGTAAAATTGAAAAGCCTTTTACTTTGTAAGTTTTATTTTTTCAGATATCTTTTTTTTTTCTAACTATGTTGATTTAAAAACTGGGTTGAGGATCCAACTCTCTTCCCAATGCCATTAAAACATTAATAATAAATCTGCAATGCTATGACTTGGAAACCTATTTATTATTGTTCACAGCTTATAAAATCCTGTGGTTTACTTTCCAATAGTAGCTATTAGTGAAAGGTTTTCAAATAAACATTCCCATCACCCTAATGAAAAAAGAGATTATGAAAATGATCCCTAGAGATTTGTGGGTATGAAGTAAAGTTAGTCCTGGTGCTGGACATGCATATGCAAGGATGTAACTTTATACCCGTATATATATATATATATATATATATACTTTATGCCAGTGTGTGTATATATATATATATATATATATATATATATATAGCGCCGACATATTATGCAGTCCATTGTCATATCAATAACTGTCCCTCAAAGGAGCTCACAATCTAATGTCATAGTCAATAACATAGTCCAGGGACAATTTTTGAGGGAAAGCCAATATACCTAACTGCATGTAATTTTGGGATATGGGAGGAAACCGGAGTACCCACATACATTTCAGTTTCACCATATAACTCTCACTCATTTCAGGGTACCCTAAGGTTTGGGACAATGGGCTTCAATGGGTGTTTTATTAGTTGCGCTAATGAAGTTGTGCTTCATTAGTTCAAGTATACCATATCTAGGCTTGCTTCCACCATTTGAAGTCTGTAGTTGCCTTTGTTCAACATAGGGAGAAAAGCTTTGCCAATGAAGCTATTATGAGTCTGAAAAACAAAAATAAAACCTTTTAAAACATCTATTAAACCTTAAGATTACCAAGATCAACTTTCTGGGGTATTGTTAAGAAGAAAGAGTGCATTGGTGAGTTCTGTAATAGCAAAGGGACTGGAAGGTCAAGGAAGACCTCCTCTGCTGATGACATACAAATCCTCAGTATGGTAAAGAAAAATTTTAATTTGCCTGTCCAACAGATCAGAAAAGTCTTCAGGAGGCAGGTGTGTCTTTCTCAGAGACTAATATCTGCAGAAGCTTCATGAACAGAAATACAGACGCTATACTGCAGGATGTAAACCACACGTTATGCCCAAGCACAGGACGACAAGATTACAGTTTGCAAAAAAGTAGCTAAAGAGCCTGTAGAATTCTGGTAAAAGGTGTTATGGACAGACAAGACCAAGATTAACCAGTAGCAGATTGATGACAAGAGGAAAGTGTGGAGGCGTAAAGGAACTGCCCAAGATCCAAAGCATACCAGCGCTCATCTGTTACACATGGTGGTCGGGTTATTGTGGCGTGGGCATGTATGGCTGCCAAAGATACTGGCGAACTTATCTTCATCGATGATGTTACTTGCTGATGGCAGTTGCAATGAATTGTGAGGTGTATAAAAACATCTTATCTTCTCATGTTTCACTAAATGCCTCCAAACTCATCTGACTGCTCTTTATTCTGCAACAAGATAATTATGCTAACACTGCTAAGGCAACACAGGACTTTATCAAAGCTAAAAACATTAAAAATTCTTCAATGGCTAAGCCAGTCACTGGAACAAGCAGAAGTTGAAGGTCGGCAGTTGCTTCTCCAGAGAAGATAACTCAGCACCTGGTGATGTCTATGGGCCTGATTTTTAAATCTTTAGATCTGTAAAGGCTGCTTATTTCTTTTTCAATTTCCCGGTTATTTTACTTGAATCCTAATTCACAGCCTGGCTAATCTTGTCTATTTTGAAACATTACTTCTCTCCGTTCCTCATTTAACTATCCTTCTAACTTTCCTCATTCTCGGAAAAACAGATTTCTTCCTTATGTGAACCTCAAGCTACTGCTCATTCTCTATTCTGGCTGACATAAAATGTACAGTTAATGACTTGTTTATTACTAAACTGCCACTTGAATGTAGAAAGATTTTGCTATTGCATCCATGTAGTGGTTTGCTAATATCAAGATCACTTGAGGTTTCTTTTAATTTATTTGCTGTGCTGGCTGGCCAAGATTGAGGCCAGCTGTTTCTATGGCAATAATAAAACCCATAAAAATAGCAATTTTTTACTGAATAAAGATTTATAAATGATTCATGGAACATTACATGACTTGCAACAAACTGATTATTTAATATTAGCTGTCAATATTCTGCTATAACAGAGAAAGGTCTTACACTTTATGGAAGTTTCAGGAGATTAAGAAGTGAAGGTGGATTAAGTACCTGACAAAGCATATGCAGAATAGCCGGGGAAAAAATGTATAGATATAAATTTAAAAAGGTATATGCTGGAAGAGGCTTTCTTTTCATTTCAGAAGTTCAAGTTCAAGAAGTACAAGTTTACTGTAAATTATTATTCTGCAAAGTCACAAAATAGAGAATTTTTCTAAATTGAGAGGGAGGATATGTGAGCAGTTATGGAGATCTGTGAAGTTTTGGGATGATAGGTATATCTGAGCAGATAAAAAGCAGTAGGTGAAAATACTAAATACATGATTTGGTAGACTAGAAAGAGGCGTCTGGGTGGAGTGTGAACATAGAGACACAGAGGGGACAGAGAGACAAAATAGACTCTGCAAAATGAGTTTAAAAACAACAGGAAAACTACAACAACATAGCAGGTTGTAGCAATAATTTATTAGGGATAAAATGAGACATTCTGGACTATGTTTTACCACAATTTTCTAAATGCCGAAACACAGAGATTGAAGAGCGGTAAAAACAAAGTAATTATTATTGTCACCATGTATTTATACAGCACTGACATCTTTACCTAACAGAATGTCCATTGTCATTTCACTTACTGTCCCTTAGGAGTGAGTCCCTACCATAGTCATGCATAGTCAACCGGATTTATGGGACTGCTTCTGGGACATTAATGGAGGAAACTTCTCATTCCTATATTTCCACCATTTGGACTTAAGCAAAAAGACTGGTCATGTCTTGTAGGGCTCTCCAATAACAAGCCTGTACATAGTTACCAAAGCCCTAACAGAGTAACTCATGAGGCCACTTAGTTGTATCCAGAGATTTATGTTTATATGATTGCAGCACACCATCCTTGTACTTACCTCCTTCCTGAATGTATGTGTTTCCTGATGAAGCAGATTTACATCTGTGATATATATATATATATATATATATATATATTTGATATTTATATCTGCTATTTTTCTTGTTTTGTTTGGGCTAGAACTGTACAATGAATGTGGATACTTGGAGGTAAATTTTATGTTTGTTACTATTATGCTCTTTTAAACTATGACCTAAATAAATATGTCTTTATTTTAAATTTTATGTTTGCTGTCTTGAAATTCCCCATGGATTTTTGTTTTTCGTTTGTTTGATCAGAGCCGAATTTATACTTTTTGCTCTCTTAGGCCAGCTAGCTTGTGCCTTTTACACTGACACACACAAAACATGCCATGGAAAATGTTCCACATAAACAAAAACAAGCAAGGGGGAGAGAGAGGGAGAGGGCAGAGACAGAGGCCCTAATTTATTAAAGCTCTCCAAGGCTGGAGAGAATACACTTTCACCAGTGAAGCTGGGTGATCAAGCAAACCTGGAATGTATTTCTTCAATGTCATTTGCTATTTGCTAGCAAATGCTTTGAATCCTGGAACAGATCCATCCCAGGTTTGTTGGATCACCCAGCTTCACTGGTGAAAGTGTATTCTCTCCAGCCTCGGAGAGCTTTAATAAATCAGGGCCAGAGAGATAAGAGAGTGGAGAAAGGAGACAAGGAAGGAAGAGGGATACAGAGGGAGATAACGAGGAGGGAGAGAAAAATAGATGGGAGAGCGAAGAAAGAAGCATAAGGGTAGAGGAAGGGGGAGAAGAGGCAGAAAGACAGAAAGTAGAAAGAAGGAAAGATGTGAGTGGATAAATGGATGATGAAAAATGAATATGCAAAAAAGGTCAGTTAAACCCAATACCAAGGATTGATTAAATCACAAGCCTTTTTTACCACTACTTTTCTATTACACACTGACTTATAACAATAATAAATGTTATAGAGCTTGGTTAGAAGACAGTATAAAACTTAAATTAGGTAAAAAAAATATTTTTCAAAGGTCTCTACATCAGCCAGACAAACAAGGAAGGTAGATGGTCAAAGGTTTTGGTTCCAAAAAAGTCCTTCTAAATAGGGAACAATTGGAAGCTATGATCAAGGTAGCGGTGAGGTTAACAGAATATTACCACCTGAGATAAGGGTGGTTGTGAGGGTGTTAGTTTTACGCTCCGCAGAGGACACATGGTGGTTACATTGTTTAAGGAAATATAAAACTGTTCAATGATTAATTTCTAGGCGAGTGGAATTTGATTATTTTTGCTAAATTGTATTTACAACTCACAGACCTCATGGATAATGAGGTTTACCCCTTTATTTTATCTTGTTTGTCCTAGAATTTTACGTCTTATAGTTGTTCTCAATGTAGTGATCAAAGAAATAACTTGCAACCTGAAAAGATATAATAACATGACAGCTGTACAAGAGCAGAAAACAGATGGCGTCTTCTCAGCAAAGAGCCCATCTCATGTGGTGTCCCATCCCATAACAATATGTGAGTTTACACACAAGGAAATAGCATAAGGACCCCTGGGCTTTATTTGGATGATAGCACAAAGTGTATCATAGCTTTACTGCTCTTTTTTTGGAAATGGGAGCATGAGAAAGATTGTTGCCTTTGCATCTCTCAACTGCAGCTTAGCAATGCAGCACAGATCAAAGATTCTTCTATAATCTTGTGTTTCCTAACTGGCATATAAAAGCAGTCTGATATGTCAAGCAGGAAATTGTTGATAACTGGACAAGGAAAAAGTCTGCAAAAACAGAGAAATGTCACACTGTGAAAAATAATGAAGTCATCTATAGCAGTGTTTGATTCCTAGAGCGTGCTCAATTGTAGCATTTCTGATCATTATACTGTAGGATAGTAAGAGAAATGATTGTACTCGCATCTAAATGTTAACGCTTTTGTTAACTTTTCTGTCCCATATAGTATATAGTGGTCCATATCATTTCTTTCTCTAGGCAGCAAAAGTTTTATGTTGTGATCTTACATTGGAGTTTCCAATTGTTTATCTTTAATGCTAGCATCACATGCTATGGCTCTTGCACCCTAATGGGACCAACCTTTTTCCTGTATGACGATTTTTTCCTCATTTTTCACTTTTTTAAATTTAGTTAAAAAAAGGACTTGGTTTTTTATTTTTGTAAAAAAGATGAGATAGAGACCCACAAGTTTGTATACAATATGATACCCAAATCTACCCATTGGTAACACTTTAAAAACGTATTTTACTGTACTTTGCATAATACTCTTGCTCATTTCTATTCTGTTTAAGACAATGTGGTAGTACAGGTTGACAATCGAAAATTCGGCCATCGATAATCTGGATCCTTCAGTTTCCCGGCATGAATTTCGGATCGCATTTACAATTCAGGGACTGCAGTACACTGCTTGGCCACTAATGTTTTGATGGCACTGTTCTGCAGAAACAGCTGTTAGGTCTTGCTTGCTAAACTAAATACACGTTGAGAGGTCCCAGCTGCCTGCTCCCTGGAACAGTGCCAGATGTCTGCGGTGCTGCGAGAGGAAGGCTGGCCTGTGTGTGGAGGTAAGTATAAAAAAAAAACCTGGAATTTTCAAAAATCCTACACTCCTCAGGTCCCGAGGTTGCCGGATTTTTGAATGTCAACCTGTATATGTAATTTTGAAAGATATACATAGCTGGATGTTGTAAAGGTTAGTTTATATATATTAGAAGAGTTCCTTCATTTATTTCATTTTAATTTTACATCAGAATGCAAGACAGCACTATGCAACCGGTAATGAAATGTTATATTGACATTGTAATTTTGTCTTCATATCTTGTGAGTTTTGCCATTTTGAAAATGAATTAAGATATACATTAAAAACGTATTTTACAGCTTATCAGTGAATTAAACAATGGGTTTAGAATTATATATTTATTTTGTGCATGTTTGTGTATGATTATGTTTTGGCAGGTTACATTTTTTCATTTTTAAAAAAGTTTTCAGAATGTTTTAAACACTTTAAAAAAAAATATTGTATATTGTTATTAATTGGTTAATAATTGACACTGGCAATGTGACATGATAAAGCACAAAATGTGTTTAACCCAACAGATCTGAACCTGAAAGTGCTTGGGGCTGATGCTTCCAGGTCCATTTACCACAGAGAGATCAGATAATGAATCCTCTATCTGTTTATGCTCAGCATCCTGACAATGTTTATTGTGTTCTTGGGCATCCAGGAGGAGCCAGAGAACACAGAAACCACAAGGTGGCTTGTGATTAGGTTCACGCTTTCATTACCATGATGTGTCATTGTTAGCAACAGGAATAAAGGTTAGATGTCAAATTAGAATTTTTGAAGCTGCTATTTGTACACTGGTTTAAAAATGGAAGTTTAAAATTGTTGCCCTCATCCTTGCTTTAATTTCTAGCAAGAGGATCATGAAGGCTACCATTACTTAACACTCCAAAGGGAATTCTAGTTTTCTCGCTGACATAGTAGTACCTTAACTTCAGTGCTGTTTTATTGGGCTTGATTTATTAAAGCTCTCTTTACTAGCAAATGTTTTGAATCCTTGACCAGATCCATTCCAGGTTTGCTGGGTCACCCAGCTTCACTGATGAAAGTGTTTCTTCTCCAGTCTGAAACAAGTAATAGAAATAAAGATGGAGAACTGATTCAGGCGTTACACCCTGCTGTCCTTTCCCCCAGTACTTCTCAACATCCTTTTCTAGTCTAAAATGAGGCAGGAGATGCAAGGGTGACAACACTGCCCTGATGCCCTGTGCCCTGGGACAATATTATTTTTTCCTGCAATTCAACATGTAATGTTGGAGATCAGGGCAAGCAAAATAAACATAGTAGGATAACTACAAAAATAACCCTTTGGATCATTTGAGAAGTTTAGTGTTGTTCTTCACACACTGCGTTATCTAAAGCCCTGTTTTTAGAAAGTGAGTTTGGACACCTAATAAAAGGGAGGCGTTATTTAGTGACAGTGATTTATGTCCTGGGGCAGTGATTTTCAACCACTGTGCAGTGGCACGCTAGTGTGCCGTGAGAGATTTTCAGGTCTACTGTGGGAAATTATCCAATTTCTGTTAATAATATTTATTCACTGCAAATAATGTGTCATTATTTGTCTATACCAAAGATGTATAGTGGTAGGCAGAACAAAGAAATACTCTTCCCCTGGATGGCAGCAGGTAGCTAATTACCTGTCAATATGACATTTTTGTTTAGTGGTGTTCCGTGGGATTTTTCTAATGTAAAATATGTGCAGCAACTTTTCTCAACCCAACAGTTCCTTGAACTGTGGCTGACTGTTCCCCCATGTGATGACGCCTACATAGTTTGGAGTCCAATGCTAAAAGCACGACCCTAAAGATTTTTTTTAGGGTCGTTGGGTGCCAATGCTGAGAGAGAATTCTCACCATAAGATAGGACAAAAAAGAGAAAAAGGAAAAGAAAATTATAATACAACCACATTTTTAAGAACTGTTACCACAGAAGTCTAATAGATGACACATAGTTGTTTTATGTTCTAGAGCAGGGGTCGGCAAACTTTTATGGCCACTAGGCCATTTCAGGGGTGGGCGGGAGCACAGTAGGCCGGACTAATGGCTCTGCCCACCACCAGGGAACACCCCTGAAGTGAAATCCGTCTCCTCCGTTTTGTAGGATAGGACCCGACGCCCGGGCCGGCAATTAAGAGCAGCGGTGCCGGCACGACCCGCCGGGCTAACACGTATGCATTACGGAGGAGAGTGAATTCCCTACAGGGAGCTTTCCCTATTTACCGTTGTGGCGGGAGTGTCAACGCCAGCTGTGGTAAATAGGAGAGCAACAGCAAGGAAGTGGCTCCGGAGCTCCGGCTCTGTTAGTTCCTAATGCCCGCTGGCCAATCCTGGCCTGTGGCTCTGGAGCCGTGGGTTGCCGGCCGGCATTAGGCCGGATCAGCCAGGGAGCGTTAGGTCGGAACTAACTACTGGCTAGGCCATATCTGGCCTAAAGGCCGGAGTTTGCCGACCCTTGTTCTAAAACAGCCTTTCTCAGCTTTTTTTTCACCTGTGAGGAACCCTTAAATTAAGGTTCCGTCTTGGGGCTACAAAAAAACATTATTTGATAAGACGTATGTGAAAAATGTCCATCATATCATGGTCTGAGTTGAATCCAGGTAAAAATATCTTTAGGGTCGTGCTTTTAGCATTGGACTCAAAACTATGTAGGCATCATCACATGGGAGAACAGTCAGCCACAGTTCAAGGAACCCCTGGCAACCTTTAGAGGAACCTTCGGGTCCACTGATCCCTTGGCTGTTCTAGGGTCTATTTACAATAATTAAAACAAGCTTTGTTTCCATAAACAGTTTGTAAGTACCATCGACAGGTGGAGTTCATAACATTCAAAGGTGGGAGAGTCAACAAGTTATTAGTTGTTATTTAGTTATTTAGTTAAACAAAAAAATGGGCAAGCTTAAGGATCTGATCAACTTTGACAAGGGATGCTTAGTGATAGAGGACTGGGACAGAGCTTCTCTTCAATGTCAAGTCTTATGGGGCATTCCTAGTACACAGTGGTTAGTAAAGGCCAAATGTGGTTGAAGGAAGGACAAGCAGTGACATGCTAATGGTGCCAAAGCTCATTGTCCATTGGGGAACAAGTATAGCCCATTTGAACTATTTCCACAAAAGATTCCACAATTTCCACGCTACTGTAGCACAAAAAAAAATTTGTCTTATGCTTTTTTTGGTGTTTTTTACAGGAAAAAAATGGAATATAAAAATGTAACCCAAACGGACAGAGAACAAGCCAAACGTATAGTCTATTCAGTCATCTATGGTGTGGGTAAGAATGTATAATCTTTTACAAAAAAAAATGAATGGTGTTAATGTTCTATCCCACTTCTCATAACAAAGTAAAATAGGTATAGTAGTTCAAAGTAAAGGCTATCTGCCTGCCCTTTCAATCGTGAAAAAATGGACAAACAGAAAAAAAAAGGCTTTTAGGCATACAAACAATACATTTTGTCAAACTACAGGTTCACAGAGTGAACTAAATGTATAAATACATATGAGTAACAACATGTATTACATGTAAAGCATAATTTTGGCCTGATAATAGGCACTATACACATATTACTATAGAATAGTGTTAACCAGTAAGATATATCGTTCTCACATTCGCACCAGACAGACCCAGAACATAGGTAAATAATCGCAGACACTTAGGGGATGCCCAACGCGTTTCGCCTTTAATAGGTAGACATGACATGCGATGTGATAGCTAAATTAATAGGAAACAAATCCTAGTATTCACAGTTTAACTTACTACAATCAAAATTTATAATGTGTAATCTTTGTAGAGGTATTTCTCACAGAAATCATTTGTGTGTCATTTTTTAGTTTTGCTAAATTTTTTACATTTTTTGTTTATCTGCAATTAAAACCTGTTGCTGGTTTATAGATTTTCATTCACAATAAATTACTTTATTCATTATTTATTTTATAAAGTTTAAAGTGAAAAAAAAGATTGCAAATGTAGTTTTACTCTTAATTTGAATTTAACCCAAAAGGTAAATTTGTATGTAAGTAAAAATATTTGTTTTACAATAACAAATTATAATATAAATGTAAATAAATAAATGCAGTGAATTCATGAAGAGGCCAGGCTTAGTTGGCAAGGGAAAAGCTATTGTTTATGTGTGTTTTTCACCTTTACTTGTCATGTAAGCTGAAAAAAAATAGGAAACAAAAAGAAATGAGTATTAAATTACATACCAAATAAATCTATGTTTTATGTGAAATCCATTAAACATGGAGGACAAAGGGATAAATGGTACTTGAGGTTTGCATAGACAAAGACAAATTTGTCTCCTACCATCACTGTTCTTTTTCTTTTCTTTGTTTCCTAGCTTGTTTATCCTTTACCTCTGCTTATTAGAGATAATAAAAGTTACATTTGTGTAATATTAATTTGGAATGCTAGGACAGAACATTTTATAAAAAATACTCTTTTATTACATTTTCATTAAAGCAACAGCAAACATTGCAAAAGGCAAATGACGTAGATCTTTCTGTTTATGATAGCAGTGCTTCTCGTCTCTCTTTCGCTTACAGCTTAATCAAGGGTTGTAAAAGACCCCAAAATTTTGCTTTTATATAGAAAGCCTTTTTGATGCTCCCACTTGCTATTGCTTTTATGCAATGAATTCCTTTTTTTCATATATAGGCCTGTAACCTGTCAGTGATTTTAGTTGCATTATTTACAACTTCTGAACAGTTATTCTGGTAATTGCAGTTAAAATATTGTGTATCAAATGTAGGTGGCTTAGTTTGAATATAAAATTTAAAATCCTGTTTATGTGTGTGTCCTTTTTTTTTAATACACTTTTAGGAAAAGAGCGTCTTTCAGAATGTCTGGGGACAACACCAACCGCAGCAATTAAATTTATTGAACAATTTATGCAGAAATACAGAGTGTGTGACTTCACACAAACAGTTGTACATGAGTGCCGCAGTAGAGGTATAGTATTTATTAGTAGATGCTGTGTCTAGGTTTCCTTAGCAAATTTAAATGTTTGCAGGGCATGCTAAGGTTTTGAATCCTATGGTTAAATGGGCAACGATTTCCATTCTAGATTATAATAATGTGCCATGAAAGGGTATGACATGTCATAAGTATTTCTGCCACTATTTAAATAGCAGAATCCAGATAGAAGCATCTGATAAATTAGCACAAGGAGGTTTAATGGATAGTATAGCCACCATACTTTGTAATCATGTCGCAATTTCCAAGAAAATGCTAGCTGTAGCAAAAATACATTTCTGCGCAAACCACAGGGAATAAGAAAAACAGTGATAATTTACTAGGAATACCAGGAAATCCGCATGAGATGTTTACTTGTCTAAAACTAAATTTATATTAGTTTCTAAAATGGCAACTAGATTTAAATGTGAATCTACAATGTTACATACAATACTACTACTTTCATAAATCAACCCCATAATTTTTTTAATGTTTTTTTTAGAATAATATTACTACTTATATTTACTATTTATTTATATGTGAGGGCAGCACAGTGCCTCAGAGTTTAGCACTCTTGCCTGTGCAGCGCTAGGTCCCGGGTTCAGTTTCTTGTCCAGGACACCATCTACATTGGATTTGTAGGTTCACTCCGTGTTCGCGTGGGTTTCCTCCCATATTCCAAAATACATGCCATTAGGTTAAGTAACTTCCCCCCAAGATCGACTTTAGACTGTATTAAAGACATATGACTATGGTATGGACATTAGATTGTGAGCCCCTTTGAGGGACAGTTAGTGATATGAATATGGACTTTGTAAAGCGCTGTGTAATATGTTGGTGCTATATAAATACTGTGTAATAAAAATAATAATAATAATATGTACATGAAGCTAGACATTTTTGGTTATGGTATATACATTTTATCCCTCTATATAAAATATAGGCAAACAAATTGCATCCAAACTAATTAAAATGGGGAAAAGGGTGTAATAAAAATGCAAGAAAATATACAGCCTGCACGGGCAGGTAAAAAAGGGGAGTTTTTACATACTCTTGGTAGCATGGGGCATGTGACTGCATAAAGGCTCAGACAATAATGTTGATCTTTTTGTTAGTGATTCGTCCACTGAGACAAAACATGAGACTCAGCAGGTGTTGTTGGCTGCTACAATGAAGGATCCTCCAATTCAAACAAGGTGACACAGCTGTGCTTTCATTGCCATTTATTCAGTATACTGCCAAATATGCCTAATAATTGCTGGAGGATGAGCTGCTTTAATGCCAAGAACAACAACAATAGTATATGGCTTGTGGTTTGCTTTTTGTACTTCTTTGTGACACCTAGTTCCTTTAGAGAGATATAAATTTAAGGCAAGTACTTTGTACTTAATAACCAGTATTTAAAAAAAACAATTAACATGCCACTTTGTATAGTCCAATGGCTGCTAAATAGATCTAATTATACTGTGGTTTGAAATATTGTATAATTACCCAAAAATAAACTACATCTTGTCCCCAAAACTGTAACTGCCAATTTGCAACAAGAAATAACTGTTCCTTCCTCAAGCCCACCTGGTCTTCCAGTTTAGCTGTTAGGAATGCAATATGTGCAACTAAGCACCCAATGCATTGATTTAAAAATGAACCTAAAAGTTGAAAGCGAATTCCATTATGAAAGAATAGTTTTTTTTGGCAAGGGGTTAAGAACAACAATTTACAGGTAGTCCCTGGGTTACATACAAGATAGGGACTGTAGGGTTGTTTTTAAGTTGAATTTGTGTGTAAGTCGAAAAACTTGTATATTATTTCAATTAGTGCAATTAGGACAGATGTTTGTCTCAACATATTATTTAATTTTACCTTTCTGTGCATGCACAGTAAATGCTTAAACATTTTCAAATACAGTTCAGCTTTAAACAATATTGGTAAAATTTGATGGAGTTGATGAAGAGGGTGAAGATGAGCTTTTCTGCACAGAAATATACAGTACACACTATCACCGCAGGAAGGCACCACCCGTCAGCATGTCTGCTGTACTGTACGGATGAGAGACAACTTTCTGCTATATACATACAGTACAAGCAGGCTACCTATTAAGAATATTTGGGGCCAGAGAGGGGCAATTCACCACCTGCCCACCACACCGTCACCGTATGTTGGATCTCCTTAACTCCGGGACAACCTGTATTACATCCTATATTATATCTTATACAAAAAAGTAAAAACAGCATTCATTCTAAATTAAACATAAACCGTCCATTACGTCATGGGGGATAAAGGGTATATGTTCAATGAAATGTTAGTAAACCATAGGTAACACCCACCAACGTGTTTCGCCCAATTAGCTTCTTCAGGGGAGATTAGTTGAAAAAACACACTTCTAATAATAGATAAAATTATGTAGTTAGCAAAATGTAGTATTAAGTAGTTATTAGAAGTGTGTCAACACCGTGGGGTTACACCAATAGTGAGACCTTGGTTTTAACATAGACATGTGAAATATCCCTTTTGCCCTTGAATAATAATGTGGAATGGGAGCAAAACAGGTCAAATTTTGGATGAATTTTCCATGTATGTTAAATAAATATTCGGTAATAGGAAAAACATTGAAGGACTTTTGCAAATTTTGTTAAATACTTTGTTGTGGAACTCTAGCCGTCAGTTACATTGAGGGGTCAACATACCTTTAACAGGGTTAAATGTTTTCAGAAGTTGAGTAATTGTAGTAGAGAAAATGTTTTTTATTGTAATAAAAAGAAATCCCATCAGAATCATCACTATCTCCAGATTTTGTTTGTGTAATCCTATATAAAATTAGGCTTTCGAAAGAGCATGCTGCCCTTGCAAAACGTAACGTTTACTGGACAAATAAGACTTTTGTTGAATGGTGTAGAGCAGGCATGGGCAAACTACGGCCGATTGGGCTTTTTATTCCCCTCAAATATTGGTACAAAATTGTCCACTAGCAAAAAAAGAGTGACCAACAACACTGTTCCCACTAAAATTGAAAGTCATTTGAATGTAATTTTTCATTTACTTTTAGGTATTGGCTCTTACACGCTCTTACACAGTTCATACAAAAACTTTCTTTACATTTGATACTTACTGGGCCCCTCTCTCAAATTGGCTCATTGCAGCCCTTGAGCCAAAAATTTTGCTCACCCTTGGTGTGAAGTGATGTGTAATAATCCCAAAAAGTCAGTTTTTTTTGTTATCCTGAGTAAAGTTTTATCAATCTGTATGGCTAAAAACATCAATTAAAAATAAAAGTTTATAAATTCTTCCAGAACCATAAATCTCTTGCAGGGTCTTGCTTCTTTAAAGCAGAATGGTGATGACCTTATTGGCTTATGCTGCCAGAGCTCCTTCAGCTATCTTGGTACATGGCTTAACAGCATCCCCTTTCCATTAAGTTTTTATTCTTTTGTCCACCAATAAAAAATAAAAAAGTTTCTAACGCTTTCTCCTTCTACAAAAAAGAGCTCTCTTCTGAATTTCCACTAGAGAGATTCCAACCTGACCTGCGAGGTTCTTTGGCCCTTTCACACTGTATCCTGAACTAAAAAAGGTTAGAATTAAACTAACAGATACATACACAGGATAAGTATTCATATGGGAACTATTTTATCTTTCAAAGGATTCGTATTTTTATCCATGTACCTTGAGCCTTCCACAAAGCCAAGCCTTGTCTTGCAGTGCAGGAGACCCATTTTTTCTGCTGTAACAAAACACACATTTTCAGGTCTTGTTCCTCCTTCAGCCTGTGAGTGGGCAGTGAAATGAAAAGCAGCAGATTGATTGGCTCATCTGTCCGCTCACTTTTCCTACCAGCATGTTCCTTGCTTTTAAATACAACTAACCAGCTGTGTGTGTTGCCTCTGTCTCCCTCAGAAATTTCTGATACCTAAATTGCTTGACTTTAACAAAATACATTATTGATGTATTAATGATTACAGAACTGGAATTCAACTATGAAAAAAAGTAATCCAAAATGTGTTTTTTTGTTCCTACATATAGGATTTGTCATCTCACTCATGGGTCGCAAGAGGCCTCTCCCCCATATCAACTCAAAAAGCTACGGCTTAAGAGCTCAGGCCGAAAGGCAGGCTGTCAATTTTGTCATTCAAGGTACAGCTAAGAAATTTTTTATTATAGGCTGGGTCTACATGAACGGTTTTAAAAATGCATATAAATGTTTCTACTATGTTTATCTGCGTTTTTAAGCACTTTTACAAGCATCATCAGGTTTTCCCTTTCCTCAGCCAATCAGGGAGCAGAGCAATCAGCAGAGCAATCCCCTGATTACTCCCGCAGCCCTACAAAATATGTCGACATGTTCTGTATCTATAACACATACTACAGCTCCTCTAGGGCTGGGGGAGCAATCAGGGGAGCAGAGCTGTCAGCATAGCAGAGCGCCGCTGATTGCTCTGCTTCCTGATTGGCTGAGGAAAGGGAATTCCTGATGATGCTTGAGCTGTCATCGGGGTTTCCTATTTCTCAGCCAATCACAGAGCACTGGAGATGAATGGGCACAAGGCTCCCCATTCAAGTCTAGTGCTGAATGGCTGAGAAATGTAAAACGCGCCTGAAGGAAACGTCCTGGTGTAGATTATCCAATTGGAATGCATGGGGACTTCAAACACGGGCATTAAAAAAACAATTAGAGAACAATATTACACAAATATAAAATTAAATTTAAAAGATAATTTATACACCAAAATAAGAAATCAAAATGTGTTATCACTGAAAACACACAATCGTTTTTATCTAACATTTACATTTCTTCAAGGTTCTGCTGCTGACCTTTGCAAATTGGCAATGATTAAAATTTCTGCTTCCATTACATGCTCCTCAAATCTGACAGCCAGGTTAGTACAGCGTTTTGTAGCTCCATGTGCTATATTCTACATACTTTTTTATTTCAAATGTCTAAGAAGTATACTTCTAATGCAGCGAACTGAATTTAAACATTTTCTGGATGACTAGAAACTTGACTGACTCATTACCTCTGCAGGAAACTTGTTCCAAGAATTAACGTTAAAATATTTTCTAAGGCTAGCTTTGAACTTTCCTATTGCTAGTTGAGGTCATATCCCCATGTTTTTAACCTTAACTTCATATTGAAAATATGGCCTCCAAAACCTAATCATACCCTAGTGTAATATTAAGGTTTTGGTAATGTTGCACCCCCCGCCTTTCCTTTCCTTCCTCAAGACTTTACATGTTCCTACACCAACTTCCTACAGTCTCACCTGAAAAAAAATTTTTTCCCCACTGCCTAGCCACACGATTTCATTATTTTGCAATTATATATAAACCTTAATAAACACCCTCACACAGGTCCAGTTTTAGACAAATTGGGGCCATGAGCAAAAATCAATCATTTGGTCTGAATACTGTTACTTCTGCCCCATCGTCAATGGAATCAGTAGATGCCCCAATTATAGTGTTCAGTAATAGTAATTAAATGCCTCAGTGCCAATGAAAGTAAAACATGCCCTGGCATCAGTGATTACTTGGTTTCTACGTGCCTTATTTTTAGTGAGTATAATAAATGCTCTAATGTCAGTGGAAGTAAAAGAATCCTCCTGTATTGGTAGGAGTAAAAATTTGCTCTGCATCAGTGGGAGTAATAAATACCCTGGGGTCAGACTAATAAATGCTCATGTCAATAGTCAGAATGGTCTGCCGGTGCCCCAGAGTCAATGGTGGGAATGATGTCCCTAGGTAAGCAGTTAAATGTTGGACCCCTGGAAAGTTGCCTCCATATCTTTCTCCTCTGTACTTATGATCAAAGCTGAACCCCCATTATGGAACGCAGAGCATTACTTTAACTTTAAATGTAATGCCGTGCATTTAGAAACATGGAACTAAATCTTTCAGCAATGTCAATCTTAGTCCATGTTACAGATATGGAATATTGTCCCTTTTACCCACCAAACCTTCTTTTATATCACTTACAAACAGATAAAAAAAGGAACAGTGCCTATTAAAGTGTCTTGTGGCACCAGTGGTAGGCTGTTACAAATATTTTTACAGCTATAGATGTTTAACTGTCAAGCATTTATTTCCCATCCTCTCCTAACAATGTTTCAAATTTTGTATATTTATAAATGTTTTCACTGAAGATTCACTCAACTTTTAATGCAATATCAGATATATTCAAGGTCAATACATTTATAGCTAGACCCCTTTAAAATTCTGGAATGAATACCATCAGGGTTCATTGCTTTATTAAGCTTTCAGTAAGTCTGTTCACCTTCTACACCTCTAACACCTGAATCTTACAGAGCAGAGAATGATCAACAATGTTAAATAGAAAGGAAAGACATGTGGGAAGCAAGAAAGAAAAGTTGTCGTTTTTCTGTGCTATCAAGAGGTCATTGTCCACCTTTGTAAGGTGTTTCAGTCAAGTAGGTCAAGTAGGAAGCTGAAGTTCAGAAATTCTATCTTAGAGTTGACTTTTTCAAAATCAGCCTAACTGGACAGATTAGCTCAGGTAGCCTCCTGACCTCAGATTAAAGACCACAAACCATGGTAACTAGACAAGCAAATTCTATTTAAAAAAGAAACAAACAAGAGAGCCATTGAAAACAATCATCAAACAAATATAACACTGAACTAAACCAGACATTGATGTTCTTCATATGCACTTATGTTTTCTGCACTGTTCTGATGCACTGACAAAGAGCAACTTCAACTTACAAGATTTGTGCAGCTGTAATTGTATGAATATGTACAATATGCAATGATATGCCTGTCTAATAATTGTTTTTTTTTTTTTTTTTTTTAAATAAAATTTCATTGGAATTTTTAAGTCTTATACCAATGGGTAAAGAAATAGACACGCCAATGTAATTAAATAACACACCATAAAACTACAAGAGTGGTAATATATGCCATAGATAACTATGGAGACAAATGAAAAAGAAAGAGATTGTACTGACCGGTAATCATTATCATTTAACTTGATGTAAACAGTCAGTTACCGAATCTGCTATGTTTGTAAAAACAGCACCAAGAAGAAAGAACCAATTAAAACAGCAATGTGCTCTAAAGTAAGGGGGGAGCAAAAACAAAGGGAAAGATAAAGGGAGTGGTGAGTTGGGACCCCGTGGTCAACTAGATACCATGTGACAGGATTCTTATTCGGTCCTATCACAGATGTAGATGTCTATCATCAAAATCGGGTGAGCTATGATGGTCCAACCATGGTGACCAAATTTTGAAAAAAGCTTGGGACAGAATCATGTGTAATCACAGTCATAATTTCTAAAACCATTGTATCTGTTACTCTATTCACTACAGCTGTAAAATTTAGGAAAGCCTTGTTCCAGGCCGCTGCTTTTGTTTGTTGTTTATCATTTTTTTATGTACTCTTTGATCTACTATAGAATAAAATGGTCTTTTTTCAGTTGTTTATGTGTTTGTGTACTGAATAATGTCACAGGATTCGTAGAATGGACTAATATGTCGAATACCCCTTTTTGTTACATAGTCAGGTTGAAAAAAGACAAAAGAACATCAAGTTTAACCACTAGAGAAATAAACTTATTCCTGATAAACTCCTATAGACATAATTGATCCAGAGGAAGGCAAAATATCCCTTATAAAGCATTTGTATTCTAGTGAGTGGGATACCCTTGCTGTTTTACCCACAAATAACTTGTCACTTGTTTAACTTACGACTTTGTGCATTAAATGTAATCATTTGAAAACTAATGGATGTTTTTCAGGCTTTTTGCACAGATTCATGATGAATTATTGTTCGAAGTGGAGGATTCTCAAGTTCTGGAATTTGCAGGTTGGTGCAGTTTTTCTCCAGTATTATAAATGTGAAAAACAGACCAAAAACTCTTGCACTCAGTTTGTGAAATATTAAAAATAGTAAAAACATATCAAATAAGCCATGCCACAAACTTTTAAGTGTTTAGTATATCCTTAGTAATGTATTTTGATGTGCACTTAGAGCACTGGTCGCCAACCTTTTCGGACCTACAGACCACTAAATGCACAGACCCACGCATGCGCGGAATGCCATGTGTCACTCAAAGGGGAAGAAACATCCCCCCAGAGTGATGCCATAATGTCAAAACCCACCCACTCTCCAATCACAGGTCTGAGCCTGCAATACAAGACCATTAAACTTACGGGCTCCAGACCCTGCATGGCCGAGGAGCTGTGTGTCACTCAAAGGGGAAGAAACTTCCTCCATAGTGATGTCATGATGCCAGAACCCACCCACTCTCCAGGGACACAACCCGCCTACCGCCCTGAGCCTGTGATCCGTGGACCATAAAATTGAGAGCTGTGGACCATAAAAATTGTCTTGCAGACACCAGTGGTCCCCCAACCACGGATTGGTGACCACTGATTTAGAGGTACTGTGACATTTGGGAGAACCAGGGATACTCAATGTTGGTACTACTTTTTTGAAAAAAAGTTTGAACAAAGGTAGGTTGCTTACTAAATCAAAAACAGGATTGTTTTCCTAAGCATTCAAATAGGTTTTTTTTTATTACTAGCTTGTACCATTGTTGATGAAATTTCCCCTCACCTCCTGCCCTGGAGAAACACAGGCAGATGTAAAATTAGTAATCTTTACTAAATGTATTCAAATCAAAACAAAAGCTGTAACTAGAGTTCTATGTTTAGACATAGATTGCAGTATGAATATTCAATGACACATAAGGCTGCATGTGATTATACATACCAATGTTGTGACTACGATGTCAATAAGGACTGTTTTCACTGTTTTGAAGGCTGCAAGCCAATACCTCTTGTTTCCAGTCATTGGTTGCTGTCAGCGGCCAACAGTGAACTTATGATGTGCAGTCTTTCATGAACAATGCATTGATATGGAAATCAATCTGTCAGCTACCTCCAGCTTTTGTTTGAGCAAGACTAAACAAGTCTTTGAGCAAGTCTCTGTAGTTCAAAAATTAATATATTAAAGTTTTGTATTGATAAGATTGTTCTTTTTACCAAGTTTCCACAAAATGAGGGGCAACACCTTTTGTGCCTCCTTTGGTTACTTCCATTTTTTCTATAAAAGATTATATTTTATTAGCAGCAAATTGTGGACTTTATATTACCAACTCAGTGAGTATGTTTTATTCATGTAGTAAAAATTATTTGGCTTCAAAAATAAATGTAGTGCATGTTGTTTGATTTAAGTGATCAGTTTTACTTTGGTATTGTTTTGTGGTTAAATAACTCCCAGGACATACGGTTGGCTCCTTAAATATTTAGACAGAAACAACTTTTTTTCTAATTTTGGTTCTGTACATTACCACAATTCATTTTAAACAACTCAGATGCAGTTGAACTGCAGACTTTCAGCTTTAATTTAGTGGGTTGAACAAAAAGATTGCATACAAATGTGAGGAACTAAAGTCTTGAACTTATTGGCATCACCAAATGCTGGGTTTCCTTCTTTTTAATGCTCTGCGAGGCCTTTACTGCAGCGGCTTTCAGTTGCTGTTTGTTTGTGGGCCTTTCTGTCCGAAGTTTAGTCTTCAACAAGTGAAATGCATCCTCAAATTGGGTTCAGATCAGGGGACGGAGTTGGCTGCAGTTCAACTGCATCTGAGTTGTTTCATTTAAAATTAATTGTGGTAAAGTACAGAACCAAAATTAGAAAAAAGTTGTCTCTGTCCAAATATTTATGGACCTAACTGTATTTAGAATAACATTTACTTATTAGTTAATTACAGTTCATGTTCCCCAGAAATCTGACTGTATTTAGTCATGTATATGACCCCTACAAAGGCAGTTTGCTAATAGTCACAAACAAATACCCTTTCTTTGTAAAAATTATTCAGAGCTTAATTGAACTCACGTAAATACATTTCTGTAAAAGAACAGAACTGCTAGGACGTTTTCAATTTTCTAAAAACATCTTACAATAAGCCATTTTAATTGCATGTTTATGTCTTCATAAAATTATAGGGCTTGTTAAACACACTATGGAATCGGTACAGCATGCCGATGGAGTTCAACTAAAGGTACAAATATTTGAAGCTGGTCATTGGAAATTGCATATAATACAAGATGATATAACACTGTTTGTTGACCTACACAATTTCACATAATCAACAGCCATATCCTCTGTGAGGATTATACTTTCATGTGCTGAGAAATGGGGATTCTTTTTTGCAAGCACAAAGTGGATTTAAAATTGTCAAAAGGAAAAAACTGATAAGATTTGAGTTATATGAAATACCATTATATAATTTTGGTAAAAGCTAAATTACAGTAGAGTAATAAATAAGATAAAAAGAGACTCTGAGGTCACTGGGTGGATTGGGGGGCAAATTGCTATAAATTTAAATTGTGCACACCTGTAAAATGCTACATTTTAGGCTGATCTGAAAGGCAAAGTTTCCACGCTTAATGCCCCCTGTGCATTCCTTTTGTCAAAGGATGCTCCCCATCATGGCCAAATTGTACCATGTCAAGAAATGCTTAGCAGCAAGCTCTCATGCTACCTAGAAGTGCCAGTGCAATTCCTGGAATTAGGCTATAACAGGCAGGTTTGGAAGGTTGCTTCAAGTTATGTGAATGAACCTCAACATTTCTGAATTTTATATACTCTTAGGTAAGTAGCCTATTCCTGTAAATGACTTGTGTACAAGAGATTTTGTTCTGTCTAAGCTGCATTTCCCTTAGAAGTCAATGCGAGCTGAAAACCAAATTGAAGGTGCTTGACGTGAATCAAGTGGAACAGCCTTGCAACCCCTCCCCTCCAAAAAAACTTTTTTTAGATGTGTAGTTGCAGGTCTTGGTGCATATTCGGAATATGCACTTGGGTATAGAGTTGTCTGTTGGTTTCTACGGACTGATGTCATTGGTAATGAGTTAAAATGCATACAGATTCACAGTCCTGGAACCAGCCTTAGGCTGGCAGTCTCTGAAACCAGTAGTTGCACAAAGTACACTAAAATTTTTACCACCTGACTAGAGACAGGGCCATGGTTACATTTTTGTATTGTGTTTATTAAAACATTATGTAGGTTTACAAAACCTACAGAGGGAAAGGACAAAACATAAATAGAGAGACAACAATTAAATGACCCAGATACAGGAAGTTCAACTATCAAGTTATTTACATCCCTGAGTCAGATATAAAGGAGTCAACAAAGTTCCTACAATAGAGATTAGACTAAAAATAAATCCCATAAAAAATGTGGGGGAACTCCAGCCTAATAAAATGAGAATTGAGGGATTTTAAAGATATTTAGTAGGAGTGTAGTGGTGGGAGGGGAGAAGACAAAACAGGGGGAATAATGGGAAGGTTTAGGAGGAATAGGGTGAGAAGGGAATTTAATAGGGAAATCCCTCTGGGTAAAATCAGGGTCTGTTTGAGTACTGGTCTATAATACTATAATTCAGTTCAAAGTTAAAAACATAGTGACTGCTTATTTTAACATAAAAAGATAATAGACTATAGTCAGAGTTTACTGTCATACTTCATTTCATAATTCGTAACATATTATCCATGTTTTGTTTTTTTGCTGTTATCTGTTATGATAAGTAGAATTAACTTGATCATCAAGTAGACAGATTGTGCTTACACTGGCAAAACCCTGTATTGTAGGTCCCTTTGAAAGTCACATTAACCTCCGGAAAGTCCTGGGGATGCATGACTGAGCTTCAGGTGAAATAGAACAACCGACATCACAAGTTTAGTAACCTCACTATTTAGTAACCCTATATTAAACTGGTCTGCTGTGACTGACTATTATCCAGCATGAGATTTCTTTTACATTATTCTGTTTGTAAGCCCAGGCAACTGCTGTGTGGGGCATGACTGGCTCATACTAACCTATTGCTCTTACTTACGCCGTAGTGTCCAGTTGAGAACTTTTCCAAACTTATATTTTCAAATCATAATGCCTATTTCCGCAACACATGTGTGACATGTATAACATCAATCAGCATTGTTTTGTCTTGCTCAGTAATATGTTGCTAAGGTTAGTCTAATATAATCATCTTGGGTTCAGGATTGTGCATAAATAGACCACTGCTAAGAGCTCCATTAGCTCTTTCTGTAACATATAGGACCTTATTTCTTAAAGCTCTCCAAGGCTGGAAAAGATACATTTTCTTAAGTGAAGCTGTGTGATCCAGCAAACCTGAAATGTATTTCTTAAAAGTTGTTTTCTATTTGTTAGGAAATGCTTCCAACCCTGGGCAAGATCTTTTCCAGGCTTTCTAGATCACCCAGCTTCACTGATGAAAGTGTATCCTCTATAGACTTGGATAGCTTTAATAAATCAGGCCCATTGCATCTATTAGGTATGTAGTGTATGGTTTAAAAGATTTATGTTATATGGGTACCAGTGACTGACAATTTTAGGTTAACTTATGTTTCCAAAGAGACTTTTAGTTCCAATTTGCATCTTACACCTTGACAATAAAGGGTGTGCTATAAGATCCATCTGGCTATAAACACTGGACTGTGGTATATGCAAGTGAGGAGAGTTTGGCTTATCTCTGTTGGAATTGAAAGAATTGCTTGGGAACCAGGCAGGGTCACAGTAGGAACTTTAGCCACAACAAGTATGTTTATCCATTCATACTGACATTGAGGTCATAAAATGTGCTTTATAATATCTACAAAATCTTTAAAATCTACATGTGTTACCCCAAACCATTTGTATAGGTGTGACAGAGCTTTTAACACACATTGTAATTAGAACAGAAGAATTGTAGGACTGCTGAAGAAATGCATTAAAAAAAAAAAAATATATATAATATTGTGTTGCTTATCTCAGTGTATTGATTTTAATCCTGTAGAGAAAGGCTGTGATCTGCAATGCAACAAAATCAGACCCTTTGCTTTGGCTTAATTTGTGCCAGTTACTCAGAGAGCTTATGAGAGATGGGTCACAAATTGTGCCTATTTTTAAAGCTCGCTCTCAGTTTTTGACGTTTTCCTACAATTTTTAGTCAAAAAGAAAGCATCTCTTGGTGAAGACCAAAAAGCAATGCTGAACACTTGTAGTGTAACAAAATGTTACAAAAAATAGTGTGTATGCATTCTCAATTTGCTGATGTCTTCTTTTTTTGGGCACTTCTAATGGGGTCTTCTGATCCCATTTAAAATACATCTAAAATTTGCATTCTAGAGTAAGCATTGATTACTGAGAGAGACACCATGATGTAAATAATAATGTATGAGGTATGGAGGAAGGACAGAACAGAAGGCTTTTGAGACTGCACTCCGGTAAATGTCTTTAAAACATATAAACTTTATTATAGTAATACTAATATAAAATGCTATATACCAAAATGTAAGAAAATTCAGTTGTGAATATACGCATAATTACTTTACAGATACATCCTAATGAAAGGTCCAAGGAACAATTGTAGGGTATTGTGTAATATCTCCTAACCCGACGTGTTTCACCGTGGACTTCCTCAGGGGATTTGTTGAGTATTTTTGGACCAAATGATGATTAATTCTGTATCAAGAATTTAAAGTGTAGATGTAGAATTTTCCACAAACATGAACCTTCTTAAAACCGAATATATTTGTGTATGTTCAGAAATACCAAAGATCTATCGGTATAGGATCCCCCTGCTGGGATGATGCAACAGAGGAAGCGTTTAGGATGTAGTGATGGCATATCATTGATGATGAAAATATATCTTAACGCTGCATGCCTGAACAAACAGGGTTACACTATACCCTACAGATGTTACTTGGACCTTTCATTAGGATGTACCTGTAAAGTAAATATGTGTTTAGTCACAACTGAATTTTTTTAACATTTTGGTATATAGCATTAGTGTTGATGTTCGAATTCGGGTCGTCCTTATATTCAACCTGAATATGGCCGTTAGAATTTAGGCAGATCCGACCCAAAAATCACGTGGTTCGCAGGCGCGAATTCGGCACTCCCACAGTGCCTAGGGACCTCCCCCATAATGCCCAGGTCCCTCCAATAAGAGCAGGGATCCTCTCCTCCATCTTTGTGGTGGCAGGCAGCCGATTGGCTGTCTGTCACCAAATGCCACACAGGCAGCCATTGGCCTATATAAGGCCAGGGCTTGCCTGCATTTACCACTCGTGACAGATCTGCTAGCAGATACAACCTCTCTGTGCTGCTGGCAATGTTAAAGTAAAATGAAATTGCTGCAGTTAGATAGTTAGACTGTTTCACTATTAGTCAGATAGATAGTTGTATTGTACTGTATTGCTTCAGTCCTGTAATCCACTCTACTCAGATAGGTAGAGTGTTTCACTGTTAGTCAGATAGATAGTTCTATATTGTACTGTATTGCTCCTGTCCTGTAGTCAGTCTGTGTTACATACAGGCAACCAGAGCCAGGAGACCCAGATGGCGTCACACTCTGAGCCAGATAAGCCACTTCAAACTGGCTCTAAAAGGCCGCTGCTTCCTGTCAGCACATACAGGGAAACTGTCTCTTCTAATCATGATGATGATGATGATGATGATGATGTCCTTGATCCAACATGGGGCGAACAAGGAGATCATCATAGGGAGGAAGAGGAGGAGGTTGCAGAGCGCCCTCAAAGGGGGAGAGGGAAGAAGAGTGTAAAAGCTGCCAACACTTACCAGTCAGGCTAGTCATAGTCGTCCATCGTCGGCAGCTGTCTGCACAGGTGTGCCATATCAACTGCGGACCGCCACCACGAGCACCAGCTCCAAACACCTTTTGGCCCAGTTCGATGTTCGCCTGTGTGGGCATTTTTTTATGTCTATAGTGATGACAACACTAAAGTCATCTGCAACCTCTGTGCTCAGCAGTTGAAGCAAGGCAAAAACCCAAACTTGGAACAACTTGCATGAGCACACATTTAAAAAGCCACCACCTGGTAACCTGGCGGGAACACCTGGGCAAAGCACAGAGCTCTGTCCATCGACCTCCGCCCCAGAAGCAAGCTCAAGCTGCTAGATCTTCCTCTGCTGCCTTTCCTCCTTCTGCCACCAAAGGTCACCATGCTGCTGCCAGCAATTTTAATGGGGGATGTAGCCGAGCATTACAGTTTTTAGGCTCCACCAGCGGTGAGGAGGTGCTCCAACGCAGAGCGGCTGGTGTTTGTTGCATTGCTAGCAGTCAAGACCAGGCACCATTGCCATCCCCCACACCTTCTACCCCATTGTCCAATATTTCTGTGGTTAGCATTAGCAGCATCCAACCTTCCATCCCCCAGATGCTGGCGCGCAAGAGGAAATATGGCCCAAATGATCCCAAAACAAAGCTAATCAATGCGGCAATTGCACAGCTGATTGCATTTGAGCTCCTCCCTTACTGGCTGGTGGACTCAAATGCGTTTTCGTTACACATTCCTCTGCGCAAACCCACAGTACGTAATGCCCAAGCGGCAGTATTTTGCACAAAAATGTGTTCCTGCTTTGCATGAACAGGTGCAGAGTAATGTGTCTGTGGCCCTGCAGCACCCTGCAGTTTCTGGCAAGGTGCACCTGACAACCGACAGTTGGTCGAGCAAGCACGGACTGGGAAGATATATTTCCTACACAGCTCAGTGGGTAACTTTGGTGGCAGCAGGGGAAGATGCAGCTGCAGGAAGGCCTGCATACCTAGCTCCGCCCAGAGCACATCGCCATGCAATCTCCTCCTCAACCTCCACTGCCACCTCCTCATTTGACTCGTCCGCCTCAACCTCTTCCTCCAGGGACACTTTACCATTGGGACCCAGCACCTCCCATCCACCAGCATCTGTTCCTCGCCAGCCACAACCTGCAGTTTGCTCTTTCAGTGCACAAGTCAGACGTTGCTACGCAGTCCTGAGGTTGCAATGCAATGCAATGCAACACTTGATCAGTGCCCGGACTGGCAGAACATGCTATTCAGATCCTTGCCTGCCCAGCCACAAGTGTGTTATCTGAAAGAGCGTTCAGTGCAGCTAGGGGTGTAGTGAGTAACAACGGCATTCGCCTCTCCGCAAGAAATGTTGACCAACTCACTTTTATTAAAATAAATAAGGCTTGGATCAGCAATGACTTTAACACCTCCTCTGTAGAGTGCACTGATTAGTCGGCAACTGCTGCACGGCCTACTGACACCTTGATTGGAAGAGTCCTTTCACAGTCTTCATCTCCTTCTCCTCCTCCCCCTCCTGGCCTATATCACTTGTAACAAAGCTGTGTAACCGGCTAATTTTTGTACGGAGGACCTTCCTCGGGGCCCTCTGCCTCTATCTACTTTGAGGCCTGTATAACTTGTAAGGGAGCTGTGTGACTAGCTAATTTTTGTACAGAGATTCTCCCCCTCGGGGTCCTCTGCCTCTATCTACTGTGAGGCAGTAACTTGTAACAGAGCTGTGTACCTGGCTAATTTTTTGACTGAAAGACCCCCCTCAGAGCCCTCTGTCTTTACTCTGAAGCCTATGTATGGCTTGGAATGGAGCGGTGAAACCTGATGGCTACTTCTTGGACCAGGGGAACCCCCTCGGGGCCCTCTCTGCCTCTACTCGGACGCCTGCTAATTATTATAATAACATTTATATGTTTTAAAGACATTTACCTGAATGCCATCTCAAAAGCATTCTGTTCTGTCCTTCCTCCATACCTCATATTAAATTTAGGCTGGGCACTTGTCATACCCATCTGCATCCACATTGGAGTTCTCTTATGCCATTTCCCTTTTCCCCTTATTCTTAATTAAAAGCTTAGCTGGATATATTTCAATGGTATTTTTTTTCTTACTAAATCTAACATGATGAAGGGAAAGCAGATTGTCACAGGCCTAGGATATTTTGTATCAGAAGGAAGCACAGCAAACCTACAGGAGCAGGGTCCAGGTTGAATTTACAGACCCTATGGGTCCTGTTTCTATGCCACTAGGGAATACTTTCATGAAAAAGCATGTTAAAATGTCAGTGGATCTAGAGATATTTTTCTAAAGTTGTTTGAGCTTTGGTCTGCTTTCCTGGAATTTCCATTGACAGTTTAACGGGAAGGTAATTTTACAGCAGACTCAGTAAGGGTTGGGGGCAATCTAAACAGGAGGAAGTAAAGTTTGAAAACTATGCCAGGAGTATTTACCACTATTGCCTGCTGTTTCCCTCCAACCCATTTTGGTTCTGCTCTGTGTTGCATTGTGGTGGCGGCAGCCATATCGGCAGTTTTGCAAGAAACTTGTTAAACCGTCACTATTATTTACATAATTGTGCTCTCAAATCATTGGTTTTGCTAAAAAAAAATCTGTCTCCATCTGCCACTTAAGGTGACCATGAGAAAACTTCCATAACAAATATGTGTTGCTGGTTACCTAAAGGTGCAACTGGTCAAGACATAGCACAAGAATCAAGGTTAAAAAACCCTGTTGAATTGATACTTCCTATATCATGTTGGTCCTGGAGCTTTTCTGTGCATCTCTCCTGATCTTTCTTTATTGCAATAATCCTGCCACTCATAGGACTTGGCCCTGCATTCAGTGGAAAAGGATATCAGGATGAATTATTAGACATACAGATCATGACTAGACCTTCATCTGTCCTCCTGAATCTACAGCCACCTTATACTGTGGGGGACATGAGCAAGGCAGATGGCTATATATTGCCAGACCATTAGGACATAAAATACCTTTGGTTATGAAACAGGCAATGTCGGGAGACAGGTGACACAAAATGAAAGCAAAAAAACACAGCCGATCGCCCCCAGAGAATGCAAACCTACAGACAAAAGGCAGATGTTATAAATATTGAATCCAACACAGTAGTCTGCTTTAATATTGGTTTGGTTTATTTTAAACATTATTTACAGTCAACAGAATACATAGTCTTTTTATGTGAAATTACAATATATTCCTTTGCCTAAAAATTCTAAAACAAAAAAAGGTATGCAGCAAAATAAAATATGGCAGCTAGTGAAATATTCACAGTAACATCGGCCATCAGGTGATGATGTGTGCAGCCAGAGATGAAGGTAAAGTACTTGCAGGTTATTGATATTCTCTGAGCTGAGTAAAGGCAATGACTGAGTTATCTATCTAAGCCAAATCAAAGCCAAGTCACAGATAGCAATTCATCACAACAAAGAGTACATAAGGGCCAGCCAACTATAGCTAGAAGATTGTAAACGTTAGTCTGTCTGTTAAAAAATCTTGTTTGATTGAAAGCTATCCAACCCAAATCTTACGCCCTCTATCAACCAATAAGTACTCTCTGAGACCTATATATTCAGCAAAAAGCTATATGCAACATGTTTTTTTAAAGGCTAAGCTCACCCAAAATTAATATATAATTCTTGTGCAAATTTGCTAATGCTAATTTGCTGTTGCCAAGCCTCTAAGCCATAAAGAAAGGCTGTGGGAGGTAAACTTTATATCAGTGTTGGGTAGAAGGATCACCTAAAAAAGTAATTGTACCAAATATTGTCTTAGACATGATCGACATTAGGCTAGCTACCTTCTTAGAATTGAGCATTGAGTAGAGGGCAGTAACTCAGCAAGAAACAATCTCATATGGGGGTCGCAAAGCTATCCCAACTTCCTTGTGAAAAAAGAAAGTGACGTACCCAACAAATTATCTGCCACAATATTATATGTTAGATGTAAAATGTACCCTTTACTCCATTTACTCCATATTTGTATCTTTCCTCACTTCTCTAGGCATAGCCAAAGAATTACTTTTTCAATTATATTTGCTATAAAGAAAATTGAAAAATACACTATTAGGAGTTATACTTTTCCACTATCACATTTATTCTATTGTTTTGCTGTCATAAAAGGTATTCTGCTTTTTTTGCCCCTGCTTTTTAAAACATTTAAAAACCTAGGGGCAGATTTATAAAATAGTGTAGAACCTGTTCGCCACCTAATTAACAACAGATTTCTTAAAGTGAGAACAAGTTTTGTTCCCTGGTAAACAGGTAGAGAATATTGGTACCATTTTACCTGTGAAATCGCAATCAGAGACTCCATCCACTTGGCAACAGTGGTGAGAAGGTGTTGGAACATTACATATGAACCCACAGCAATATCCAATTTCAAAGTAGAAAAAAAAAAAAGAATTTATGTAAGAGGGATGATAGCCATATGTTCAGAATTCTCATTAAAAAGAAGTTTGGAAAATATAACAGAAACTATAACAAACTATATTTCGTATATAGTAACATAATATACTATATACATAACTATATGTATGCATAACAAGTAAAACGTTAAGTTTTGATGGGCCCCCCTAGCTTCTGTGTGATAAAAGATATGTCAAGTTAGGTGTTTTATAATCCCATTAGCTATATAGAGATAAACAAATCACATCTAACAGAAGTCATAAAATGATCTTAGCCAAATAGAATCTGAAATGTTTCATTCTGCAGCTTCTTTCTCCTGTTTATATTTCTGCTATTCCCCTGAAGTCTTATGCTTTATAGAAGTAATCATTTTATTGCTCCTGACGGCTCGTAATCAACCAAGAAGAGCATTTACCACAAATGTAAATTTATATCTTCAGCTACTGTGCAGCTACTACATTTTCCTAAAATTAAAAGGAAATGGTAGTTTATTCTTATTATATTAGTTTATTCTATGCCATTTTTATGTTATACAAATCAAGCTGTAACGTAATCCAAACCAAATTACACCATACCAACCATTACTGATCAATAATTGAATGTATAGTTTTATAAAATGTGACACTGTGTTTTAGATATGTATGTTTAAATGTGATGTATCCATTGTAGAGTAATAGCGTAACTGCAGAAGAAGCATGTTTTTCTGCTCCAGCTGCCTTTCATTTATGAGCCCTCCATTGCAATAGGATTAATAAACTAAATGATTTTAGGTCATTCATTTAGCAAAGTTAACTATTACCTTGCAGGGAATTTTCACTTAGCTTAGTAAATGTGGTAAAAATCACCCAATCATGCTTGGATGGTTACAGTCAGCACATCTTTATAATACTAAGCTAGACCACAGTTCTCTAGCAAAGTGAACCGCCTATACTTCTTCGTTAAATCAACCCCACAAAAACAAAAGCTGTAATATTTAAAATACTGAAACTTCTTTGGATGGAAACTCTTCTAATACTGTAATCTTTTTACATCCTCAGTAATCTATTCAAAGCTGTCAAATACATAGGCTTATATCACATCCATGGATTTTAGTGCGGTTCCTTCTGAATGAAAAGAAATAGCTGCCATTGCTATTGAGTACTTTGAAGGTGCAAGTGTGCATAACTATCATCCATATCCCAGCTTCTTTGATTTAGATGGCTGGATATTCTCCACCAGTAACCCATTAGGCAGTGAAGCAAAAACAAGGCTGACATGAGGAAGAATAGAAGGCTTTTCTAGGAATCAGGAGGTAGATTTGTAGTAAGCTAAAGAGAATATGCGTGTCCTAAAACAAAAAGTCATATTCCTTCTTCTCAGCCAGTGTCTTGAAAAAAGCCATTTAAGTAAGGTACATTTAAAAGATTACTAATTTACATTAAATGGATGGATGATTTTTTTAAACTCATTTACATTAGCAACTTTGCCATTTACAATCAGCCAGAGAAATTAACTGCAAGTTAAACTATATTGTGCATGCAAGCATTTAAACACAGGAAACTTGTGTACGCCACACATAAATATCATCTTTAACTGGACAACTAAACATATTTTGCAAGCACTAGCAACTGTGAATGTGCTGTAATGAAGGGTCTGCTACATGTGGACCTTTCTATGATCCTACTGAACAGCTCCAGATAAATAGGGTGCTTATTGCTGTGTACAGGAACATATTCATAGACTTTCATATACATTCCTTCATTCCCTAAATTATATCTACCCTTCTTTACAGCAGCACCAAATTAGAATCCTGCAATCTGATTTCAGACAAGCTGGGCACTTAAGGCTTAAAACAAGTAATGCCTAATACAAAATACCTAATAGAAATCAGAGGCCATATCAGTAAAGCATGTTCGGTATTGTGCTACAATTAATGATAAGAATTGAAAAAAGTATCCTAGCACTAAAGATATCCACAAGAAACATGCATTTTTATATATTTCTGCAAACATTATTTACACATTAGACTGTACATTACAAGATATTTAGAACACCGGTATTTTATTGCAAAATTAAAAAAAAATCAAATAAACTGTTCACAAATAATCTGTTTCCTGTAAACCTTTAGCAAAAATACTCCGTAAAAATATAATTATTTAAACAGCTGTGATAGTAAAAACTAGTTTTTTTTTTTTATGGTACTTCTGAAACTAAAGGGAATTCATAGTGAAAATTATTTATATTTAGAGAAATGTGTGTTTTTGTATCCCCCATTTACAGTCTCCAGCAGATGTTCTTTATTTGTATTGACTCATACCCAAACCACATTTATGACCCACCCATATATTTTCCAACAGATGATATAAACTATTTAATGTATTGATTGCGTGCTTTTTAAACAATAATGGACGTGCCTACTGTATAAAGTGTTTTATCTTTTACACATATTTAAAATATTAGAATTACTTTAGGTAAAAAATTAGAACTTTCTTATAGATTTTCTTTACCTAACTCTCTTGGAAAAGCAAGATGCTTAGCGTACATAAATGTAGCTTCTGCTCTCAACTTTTATTTACTACAGGTACACTTTAGCTTTGTCTCTCTGGCACACCTAATAAAACAGGGTTACAAATAGAATATATTATCTGTGTTACTTTACACTTAGTACACACTTAGTTCACAGTCCATACAGTCTATGGGCTTGCAGTGCCCAAATTAAAATATCTTACAACCAAATGTAAAACCTAGTAAAGGTTGTCTGATGTATGTACATTCGAATTCTCTATCTGTTTAAATTTAATGGACATTTCCAGGTTTACCAAAGACTGAATCCATTTCAACTGTATTTAAAGTTCAACTCCAGGAACAAACACTTTCATCTATATCTGTTTCTCAATAGCCTGACAAGATATTATTTTTCTTTGCATGAACCAAAAGCCTTCTCTACACATGCTATTTGCAGTACAGTGATGTTATTGCAACTTTTATAAGTTAATAACTGGGTCTATAATTCACTTCACTGTGCTGTACATACCTTGTGTAGTGAAAAGAGTTGGGAGAGGTAGCCAAACAAGCCCATCCACTACAGGCTGCCTGAAAAAACCTAAAGCGTAGCTAAACTCAGAATTTTCACTTTACATAAAAGGGTATACAACCCAACACATACCTGGAGGAACTCCTCAAAGCACAGAAAGAGTTTACTCACAATACGCATGCCTCTCATAGTTAGATAAAATAGTCATTAGGTTTAAAGTGGAACTAAAGTTTCGTCAGTCAATCAAGAAGGTCATTATTGCAGATGTCCCTTCTGCAGTAATACGGCCTACCTGCCTGATCCCTTCAGGTGGGTATCACGAGTTTAGTTGTGCTTTAATAAGCTATACTTGCAGACTATAAGGTATAGGCAGCCTTAGACTTGTATGAGCTTTTGATTACTAAATGGTTGTTATAGGAAACTGTACATACTTAGCTTAACGTATATAAACCTTTACAGATGTAATATGGTAGTCCAGGCATTATAAAGAGGTAAAGTGGCACTACTGGTGCATATCATCCTGCTGGAGTCCCTAAAATCTTGCAGTAATAATAATACTGTATTAAAAGACCTGCTGCAAGTAAGTAAGGATTGTGCAAGAAAGAACATTAACTTTCACTGAATTTAGCAAATAAAGTCTTACAGCAGTGCTTTTTAGACTGGTCAGTCTCATACCACCATCAAATGTTTGGCAGTATCTGAGCAGCACCTGCAGTATTAAATGTTAGTCTAAACTTACACTACTAAAATACTGCTTGAACTAGAGGCTAGTGCAGTTTTCAGATGGGAATCACATTTACTAATTTCTGAGAAGCACCTTTTCATTTTTAAGGTTTACAAAAAAGATTTATTGAAACTTTTATTATCGACAAAAAAGACCTATAAAGTCTGCAAAACTCCTCTTTCACACATTGTTTAAGGAACACATTGCTCAGCAATTTTAATTCTTTAGGTTTATCTTCCAAGTTTAAGGAACTTTCCACTTTATAGCTGATCTCCTGCTTAGAAATCCCCTTGAAACAATCTCTTTGTATCTAATAAACCTCATTGTTTTTGATAAACTAGGAGTTCTAATATTTTACCAGTAGATAAATTATGGACACCGATTTCATACTTTGATATGATATATACTTCATACTTTGATATATTTTGTAGTTATTTAAAATGCAATAATTTCATGTATTAATTGCATTTTTCAAAACCTCATATTCTGACAACGTGAGTAAGGCACTCTGAGAGG
>NC_092860.1:140408360-140413418 GCF_032062135.1 Pyxicephalus adspersus
AATTGTTGCTTAAGTGATATTTTTGCCAACCTCAATCCTTTTTTTCTTGCAGCAGCTTAAACAATTTGCAACATCAAATTGCTATATTCAGGTGTTTCTACCAATATTAGCCTGGTCAATGCTCCTTTCTCCCCAACAGGTCTAGTTACCAGCGCAGTTTCTGGCAACCTTATGGCACTACTGGCTTTAATTGGTGGATCTGAGTCAAAACCCCCCCCTTTCCCCATGTCTACCCCAGCCTACATAACCAAACACCACACAGACTACATTGCCAATGGATATTTTAAAAGATATAAAAATTACACCATGTCCATATTTGACGTAGGTCACCAAACAGTGTTCTTTGAGGGAAGGAGATTGACTGACTGTACTGGGACTTACTGTGACATCAGTTGGAAAAGATTGGAGGGAACTCCATGATTCTGGAGTTCAGCTTTTAAGTTGAACATTAGAATGACAATGGCCATTCTAATCTGTACAAACTAAAAACAGATTCTTATATGTTATTAGCAAAAATGTATGCTCTCTAGAGAAAAGTTTGTTTCCTTCCTACTGTTCAAAACCTATTCTCAACTACAAAAGAATAACCAGACTATGGTTAAAAAGTAGTCATGGAAATCAAACAGGCTCAACAATGTACTGTTTAAAAGGCCAAATTTTGTCTAGTGTGGTGGAACAATAATATGGTATGACTTGTAAAATTTACACTGGTGATTGGCTGGGATTTGCTCTGATTGGTCACTGCCCAATAGAAATAGAACAATAGAACCACCCAGGGATCTCTGTATATAGGGCCATGTAAAAAGAGAGCAGTATTTTGCAGATTATGCATATATATTGCCAATATATACAGTAGCTAGCTGGTAACAAACCCTGCTCATTTGTGATTGCCCCTTAAAAAAAAAACTGTGCTGTTTTTGTGTGGCCATTTGCTATTAACTTTACACATATCTACGGTGTTAGGATAGGAAAAAAATCAATAAAAATAAATATTGAGATTGTAACATATTAAAACAGATAGCAACAGTGAAAAATAAAATAAAGAAAAAGATCTACTATAGTTTAATACATAGCAACATATTTTTCCAGGCAATCAACTTTCTGTTTCAGAACTAAAACAGAACAACATGTTTATTTCGGTCCAGTGTTATACCAGTATCGTAGGTGTAACATATCCTAACTAAAATTGATGTAACACATCAATTCATGCAAAATTTTAGCTATATAGACACAATTTTTATATTCAAAGTTGGATAAACTTTAATCAACTGTTGCCTTCTATGGCCATCATCTGGGAAAGAATCAGATACACATCAGTATGTAGGGCACCTGTTTTATTTTAATGAAAAATCAAGAAAATATATTACAAATAGACTAAAGTATAATAATTATCTGCCAAATATTTGTGCTTAGCAGGATATAAATAGTTTATAACATCAATATTATTTTAATGAGTAATTTGGATAGATATCTCTTAGCCTAGACAAAGCTCTGGGGTCTCCTTTCTATGGTATAGAACATCTTAAGCAGTAGAATTCCATGGAGCACTCGCAGATTAAATTAAACTGATACACCGTTCTAAGGCTGGGTACATACCTGCAACAATTAATGATGGAGAGGCTTTCAGGATCATGCTCTATGGACAGGGGAGGGGGGAGAACGATGGAGCGGCACCCCGCTGTGCTCTCACGCCTTCACTTGTATTATTATCGTTTGCTGTTCGTGGATCCACCAGGATGGATCCATAAACCACATCAGACGAGAAATGTACACACGCCAGATTCTTGTCCAATATCAGGCCTAAGGCAATTATCAGACTAGAATCATCTGACGTGTGTACGTAGCCTTATGCAAACACAAGACATGCATTAAAAATGACTGCAATAGACGCGTGACCCCCTGCTGATTGAACAAACGAAATGCCTAGAGTGCCTAAGGAATGACTGTTAATTAAAATCAACAGTAGATCTTACAATGTTCATACTATCCATAGAGCATAAATACATAACAATTAAGAACATTGCTTATACTTTCGGTCATAACACACCAAAAGAAAATTGAATGCCTTTTTAGATATCTAACATACACTCCAGCAATCGCTGCAATTATTAGTCAAATCTATTTTCCTTTTTTTTTCAAACATAAAATAAAACACCTTTTCACTCACCAATTGTATATCAAGAAAACCTTTTATTTCTTGTTCTTTTTTTTACCACCCCCATCGACAAATGCATAAAGTTGCTTGGGTATCTAATGGTTAGGTTGAAAAATGTCCTCATTCAAAATTATCATACAGCAGGCCTTCATTTCTCCCATACAAATCTAATTTCAGGTTTTGTATAGTAAATTAGACCATCATTGATGATAGCAAGGAGTGTTTTGAATTCGAGTTAATCTACCAACTGGACTTGATTTATTAAAGCTCTCCAAGGCTGGTGACTTTCATCAGTGAAGCCTAGAATGGATTTCCTAAAAGTAATTTGCTATTTGTTAGCAAATGTTTTCAATCCCAGACCAGATCCATTCCAGGTTTGCTGGATCACCCAGCATTACTGATGAAAGCATATCTTTTCCAGTCTTGGAGATCTTTAATATATCAGGCCCACTGTCTTTTTAGGCACTCTAGTGCTCTGCAGTTCCAGAACTCCCAAGGCAGAAACACCGGCACTGCAAACATGGTTCATGCTACTGCTGGATTCTCCTTATATGTAAAATAACTTCAGATTTCTATTCTGTATTCAAGATGTAACATACGGCAATCCACAAATTTTGGATAAATGCATCCTTTAAAATAGAGTTTAAAGCTTAAAGAGAGTATAAAGGTATGTAAAATGTAAATTTGAAAAATATCAACAATTTTTTTTTAAGTTTGACAGTTCTACCTATGTCCTAAGTTCAGTCTGACATTCGCCATTCATACTTGCTTAACAATGATCCTGTCCTTGCAAACTTTGTGGCCATATGGTATTAATTGCATTCGATTTAAACACATCAATATTTTACAAACACGTCTTCCCCACATAACTGAACATAAACATTGGACAGATGTAGGTTCTTCTGTTACCCGACATGCTACTACTAACGATGTGTATTAGCAGTGATTGAAAGCTGTAATCACCTCGCCAGTATGAAAAAAAAAGAATTGAACAGATAGAAAGGCACAGGCTGTTTTTCCGTACATCCCCTGTCTATTTATACTTCCCAGTGACTAAAAGCAACAAGAAAATACTTTGCCAATTTCTATACACTGTACAAATCCCTTACTTTAAAGGACCATCTGTACAATGTTATATTATCATCTGGTGTAATGTACATATACAATAATTGGCTGACATAAGTGTATTTACAGATTTAGCAATATTACAGCAATTATCATTATACCTCAAGCATGTGTAATTATTCCTGCCTTTGCTGGTTATAACGCTCATGTTTCAAGGCAGTGCTGAAATGCAAAAGTAGCATTTAATGCACAACTGCAGCGGGTATAGGGTGTACTTATAAAGTAAACGTACTGTGCATACTTGACAATATATATATTTGCCGGCAAAACTTTTGTTCTTGAAATAGCAATTGTCTTGACAGTGCAAAGTGTTTTCTGTACATGTCATTTAAATACATACAGTAAATTAACAAAGCATAGCCTCGAATATCTAAAAAAAACACATTATACTCTTGATCAGATAATCCATGAAATGTAAAGAGTAAGGCAAATGAATGGCATTCTGCTATCATATCAAAAAAATAGGCTGTACAGTATTAAGCAACATTCAGGATAAAAAGAACAAAAACTTTAGCATGATAAAGGGTACATAAACCACAAAAAAGTAAAAAAAAATCTTTGAAGAACATTTTTAGATAATCATATAAGGAACGAGGGACAATTTTTTTTCTTATATAAACCGGCTTCTAGTTTTGGCTAATAGCTTTAAAACAATTAGTTACAGGCATTCAAACAATGTGAGATATTTTCAAGTTCTCTATAGTTGTTAGAAACTAATTTTACTTGAATTTTTGGTTCAGTGGTCCTCTGTAGTTATTTAATTATCTATGAATACTCCATTGTGGTATACTTTGACAAAACAAATGTGCACCATATATTACTAAATGTGCACAGTAAACCACAAACATTCACTATTGTCACTATTTCCTAGGGAAAATTGTCATTCATTATTAATTGCATTCAAGATGACACTAAAAAGGCCCTTTAGATAAAAAAAGAAAACCCTTTTTGTGTCTAAATGTTTATGTTTTCATGTGTTTGATGCCCTTTTTAAAGAAAATCCTAGTTTGCTAAAATTAGGATTATACCTGGCAAATGTTTACCCTTCTCTGTTAACTTTAGGAGGTATTTAAAATGCATATATATTTTTCACACAATTTGGTTTAAATGAAGCAGGTTGTGTTCAAAAATGCATATAATGCAACATTAAAGTGTAAGCTTTATTCCCATCTGGCCAAAGCCCACCCACAGCTAGAGAGAAACAAGTTACCTTTTGCTAATCTCTAGTCGTCGTGAGCCCAAAAATTACAAATTTAATTTATGTGATGTATTTTTTTCTTCAAATATAGAATTTCTTCCCTTTCTATATATATATATATATATATATATATATATGACATTTAAAGGCATGCAGAGATGTTTATTTTCCTTTGAAAATCTGTACATTCCACATCCTATATAAACAATATTTATTCTATGTTATAAGGTTCTACCCTAGCAAATTAATAGAAACAAATAAAAGAATATATAGGGGTCTATTTATAAAGCATTGGATCTGACATTCACTGAACCCATTCTCTGGTGGAGAATCTTCCAAGTTCATGTGTTTTAATAGCTAGTAGCTTATTTTCCACCAGGGAATGCTTTATTGAATGTCAGGTCTATTAAAATAAGGACCCCATAATAAATACCAATATGGTGTGATTTTTACCAAAACTTTTTCCCCTAGTTTGGATAGAGTGGGGAAGGGCTAGAATCCATTCTATTGATAGGTGAGCTCTCTTTGCAGAGGTTTTCTCTTTACTTTTTCATGGCAGAAGGTAACTGAGAATCCCCTC
>NC_092860.1:140413724-140419352 GCF_032062135.1 Pyxicephalus adspersus
AACACAGTGCAGAAGTTATGATGTTCATATACCATCAGTAACCAACCTAATTTTAGCCTTTGATTTAAGCTGATTTTGTAAGGACTAGTTTATTTTGCTTTATCTATAAAAATCATTTTGGATCTGTTTATAAATGGTTTCACGCAGGATCTACAAATTTTTCTAACTGGATTCAAATGGAATAATGTGTGGATCCAGGGCATGTGTGAAGGGGAAACTATAGTGTACCTAACAATTAAAATTAAATGAAAATAGTACAACTTCATTTAGTAGACAAAAGCAGTGTACATCATAAAAAATGATGCACTGTTTTTTTATGCTTTGTGAAAACATATATAACTCATTTATTTGGTTGGTCAGTACGGTTTCATTTTTTTCCCACAATGGAAAACCCTTTTTGCATGCCAGCACTAAATGGCTATGAAATATTAGCAGCCCTATATAGGTCTATATTCTATATAGGTCACCTGAAAGTGTCCTACGTCATGTGGAAGAATCTGTAAAAACCCTATGTATTTACACAGTTTCCAGTTCATTTGGTGTGCACAATTTTACTTATTACTAAAGCTAGCCATATGCAGTGGTAACTTCCAGCAAATGCATAGGATTTATAAAAGCTCTCCAAAATTGGAGAGGATACACTTTCATCAGTGAAGCTGGGTGATCCAGCAAACCTACAATCTGGTTCAGGATTCACAACATTTGCTAGCAATTAGCAAATGACTTGGAAGAAAGTCATTTGCTGGATTACCCAGCTTCACTGGTGAAAGTGTATCCTCGCCAGTCTTAAAGACCTTTAATAAATCAGGCCCAATAGGTGAAAGAATCACTGAAGGCCTAATTATCCTTTTTCTACTTTATTCACATTATATTTTCTTTTTTTCACATTTGAAAATTACTTTCCTGCTAGTATAGTGTGTTTTGACACAACCTTGTCTCTGCAAGCCCTTGCAATATAAGTGAAGGCAAGGATGGAATGACCGCAATCTACAAACCAAAGAGAAGCCATAAAATATATTTTATGAAATATGGTTCAACTTTTAGGCCAGGCAAAAATAATACTACAGCTGTGGGTTGATGCTGGCGTTTTCATTTACCGGCTGGTTTCCATTATATATCCAAGATTCAAGTGGTGACATCTTCCCAGTCATACTTACTTGCCACAACTATACCAAATGAAGTCTCCTTTCACCACTGAATTCACAATTGATTTATATTATGGAGAATATGGTTGGAGGTGATGTAAAAGAAACCAGCTGATTTAGTTCACTGCCATTTCTTTAAAACCAAACTATTTCCAGTGGACTTTGCCTTAAAATGTTCACACTCCACCTCTATTTGTGAAAATGTAGGTTGACATTTTTTTATCTAATATAGTCACCAGAATACTATAATATTGGAATGCATTCTCTAAAATTAAACTATCAAAATAAATGCTTTAACATACATGAATTTCAAAAGCATTTTACATTTTTTGTTTTTTATAATAGCTAACCAGTAATTCTTAAACATACCACATGCAAATATTCTATCCCCAAACATTTTACAAAAAGTATACATTGCAAGACAGAAGCCGCTGACTTGGACAGATAGTGTTGGCAGGCACTGTATGTTCATACTTTGTACAGAAACATGCCAAATTAGCTTTGCATTGCTTTTTGCATTAGACAAGTCAGAATTCTGATATATTTTAAGCGGTTACATTTACAAACAATATAACAGTTCCATTTTATATATATATATATATATATATATATATATATATATATATATATATATATATATACATAACATAAGTTCATTAGTTTTTATACATTCCTTCTCCCCCTTCCTAAAAAAATACATTTTATTTTTTACTCATTGCTCTTGTTGAAAGGTTTAATGAAGATAATTCAAAGGCATTGTCAGGGGACCTGTAACTTCTCAAGACAAACAATTGGAGTGAACTTCTTGAACACTTCAATGCACATTTATAATTGTAGATCTTGAATCCGCAAGACCCCTCATGATAATATGAGAGCTTTATCTACATGATACTTTATAAACGGGCTCAGTTTGGATGTAACAGAAAGTTTGCTGGCTTAGAAAGAGTTTGACATCTCTGGAAAGGTCACAGAAGAATTGATATGCCTAAGCTCATTGATATGTTTGGCAGAACTGTTGGCACATCTTTAAAAGTGCAGCCTCAATGCTTTGGTGGCAGTGCTGTGTGAATGTATAGACACTTCCTCTTCATGCATTGGACCAAGCACTGGTATTCACATTGTCTTGAAAATGGATGAACTAGAATATCTAATAATAGTACACTCTACTGCTATTATACATTGCATTCAAGCTTTAATGCCCCCCCCCATTTCCCAATTGTCACTATTTACAATTAAAAAATTACTACATTATTTACACCAGGCCAGAATTCCGGTTCCTGTGCTTATGTGTATACACTACCTAGATAGGCTTTACCTAACTGATAAAAGAACCATCGTAACTAGACAGTTAACACTGGACTTGTGAGAAGGTGGGCCACACTGCCTCCATCTTACAACTTGCTAGAAAGGGCCTGTTGTACATTCTGTAAGAAGGAAGAAACTGAATAAAGAATGAAGGCAAAGACAGGAAAATGAACACTATTTGCCATCACTGTGGTGATGCGTTAAAAGAAAATGGAAGCTGTGGTTAGGGCATCAGGCAGGGGTTAATTTTTCTACTCTTCATGAAGCTGTAGACAGTAGCGGTGGTAGCGAAGCTGAAAGAATATTTTCTCTAGTAATGAATGTGTCATCCCAGGAACAGAATAGTTTTCAATGACGCCCACATGTTTGAAACCCAAAGACTCATACAGCTTGTGAGCTGCTATTTTCACAGCTGTAGTGCCAAGCACGATGGAGGAGTAATGGTTTAACATGGCATACTCCAGGACTTTGCGTCCTAAAGCCTTGGCAATCCCTTTTCCACGGTAGCTGGAGTCTACAGACATCCGTCTTAGCTCAACTACGTTGTCTTCTTCATTGCCTCTGGCTGCCACTATTCCGACGACCTTGCCATCCAGAACTGCGACCCAGAAGCAAGAACCTGCAGAAAACAAGTGCACATGTTAGATGAGGGATGGTTTCTAAGAACTGATTAAAGGAGAAATTCCAGTTCAAACATGAATTCCTTAAACACTTATTCTCGTTTGTGTATTATCACAATGGTCCATCTTCTAAATCTTTTGCACAAAGCATAACATTTTTGACATACTATTAGCACTATATTTAGGCAGATGTGGGTAAGAGGCACATAAAAAGCAGTTTAAACAATCCCCTAAACAGTTTAATCTTTAAAATTGAAAATCCTATTCAAAGCCTGAATCCAAATTGTTTCTGCACTGCCAGAAAATTCTCTGCTGTGTGATTATTGTTTAAATTTTATATTAACAGCCCTGCTTTCCGATTACTGGAGCTCAGCCTTGCCCACCATTGAGTAACCAATCATAGCACTCTCATTAGATTTTGCAGTAGTGGATAGGTCTTGGTGACAAAGTCAGAAAAATCATGATCTCATGAAAACAGAATCAGAAAGCACACAGAGGAGGATTTTCTAGCTAATATCACCAATCTTGTAGTACCTTCTCAGACAGACCTTAAAATGACTTATAGGTTCACTTTGGAAGTAAAATGAATTTCTTTTGAGAGTTGTCGGATACTGCATATAGTACTCCATAAGAACTGAATTCTATTTTTCTTTTTACATCTGCCTTGAATCAATCTTCACATTCAAACTCCATATTTAAAGAAATGATCCCAAAAATATCTTTCAGCATGTAGTATGTCCCACATACCTAAAATCTGGGGTTTCATTGCCTCATTACTCTAGAGTCTAATGGACTAAGCTAACTGTAACTGTGTAATTGAACTGTTGTAATATGATGGGGGAGGTCCCAACTACTCTATTCCTATATATAGGTACTCTATTCCTATATATAGGTGACGTTGCTGATATCAAAGACTAACTTAATGTAGATTATGATGGGAACCAAATTATGGCTTTGAGTGGAGATGAGACATTCATATGCAAACTTTGGGCATCATATATGTGCTGTCTGCAGAATAAACAGCATATAGTATTTAAAATAGTTTCTTTAATAGAATTGGGGTAGAAAATCTTGCTTCTTATGCACAGAACTGAAAGGAAATCCTTTGGTATTGTTTATACAAATGGCCTACCTTCACCTTTCCATTTTGTAGCTTATGAAAAAAAAACTGGCAATACCTGCTATAGGTAATTAATACAACTATTTATTTTTTTCTTATTTTTTTTATATAGGATGCATGATGACAGTTAAGGTAAAGATAAAAAAATAGCCACCAATAGACTATCAGAATTTTAATTAGAGAGCTACATGATGAAATGCAGTATATTTAACGTGAATAAGATTTGTAGAACAAAAAAAAACAAATTTCTTAAATATTAGGTGAAAAATATAGCATCAAAGTTCCCTAAACTCTTCTGCTTCTTTTCATATTACAAGTTATATAGATTAGAATCTTGATTGTGTACTTACCTGATTTAATAAAGCTCTTCAAGGCTGGGGAGGATACAATTTCATCAGTGAAGTTGGGTAATCCAGCAAACCTGGAATGAATCTGATCCAGGATTGATAACATTTGCTAAAAAATAGCAAATGACTTTTAAGAAATCCATTCCAGGTTTGCTGGGTTAAAGCTCTCGCCTTGGAGAGCTTTAATAAATCAGGCCCACTGTGTCACGCAGTGCATGTACAGTGCTAAAAAAGAACAAAAAGAATGTACACTATATATGCTTCAAAAATCCTGATCATTTCAGCTGCTGACATCATTCCCATTAACTTTAATGGGAGCTAAGCACAGATCTCTATTTAGCTGTATCACACCTCTATAAATATCATTGCTCTTCTTTCCACTTCTCTAGTTTCCAAGAGAGACTGAACCAAAATAAGGTCAATTTTCTTAAATATTGATTTTTTTTCCCAATGCATCAGGGAAAACTAAAAAAATGTATAGTTTAAAGTGCTGGAGAGCTTAGAGGATGGTGGTAATATCAGAATGTAAATCGTCCGTATCAAAAAGATACCTGAGTTGTTTTTTGTCACTATTCCATTACTGTGTTTTACAGGTTCTGGGGCAAATCTCAGTCAAGTTTGTTTGTCTCTGACCTCCCTCAAACTCTGCAGTTACAGCCTCAGGGTTTGCCAGTTTTGTGCAGCTCTTTACTGTTTGATATCTTGCGTCAAAGTGCCATGCAAGAAATTTCACTACCATTGCCCTTCTGGCAGAGCTGGTATTAACTGAATAGCTTAGTCATCCACCATTAGGATGGACATGTTTTAATTTATTAGGTTACCTTAATGATGATTTGATCACTTTCCTTTTTTTTTTTATTTCTATGCTATCCTATTTATTTTGTTTATACTTTTTTCTGTGCTATTGTTACATAAGTCAGATATATCTTCAAAAGAGTAGAGTACATACATACCTTACCTACCTAGGTATAGCTGCTTTGTTCCTGAAAAATTGGCTCCCTGCAGCTTTTGCTACTCCCTTTAGCTACAATGCACTTAATTACAGGAATTAGTAGGGGTACCACCTCGATAGAGAGGTGAAAAACTGGGGC
>NC_092860.1:140419676-140444184 GCF_032062135.1 Pyxicephalus adspersus
GCGCTGTACATTAAATAGGGGTTGCAAATGACAGACTAATACAGACAGCGATACAGGAGGAGAGAACCCTGTCCCGAAGAGCTTACAATCTAGTAGGTGGGGGAATTTCACACACAATAGGACGGAAGATATGTAGTGGTGGGAAGTAGTGATAGTTTCAAAAGACAGAAGAAGACGGGTAGCAAGTTTGAAAAAATAGGTTTTGAGCTCTCTTTTAAATGAGCAGAAAGTAGGAGCAAGCCGAATAGGACGAGGAAGACCATTCCATTAAATTTAGTAATTTAACGCCACTAATTAAATAATAATTTAAGACAAAAAAAAATGTGATTTCATATTTTATTTTTGCATTAACGGTCTACTTGGAACACCTATTGAAACCAAAGTGACAAACCTGCTGTTGAGCAATGATATGTGTGGCATAGAATTGATTGATATGATAGTTCAGCTCCCCCAGAGAGGTTACCATGACAAAGTGATATTATTTGAAATAGAATTTATTCACACCATTACTTTCTATAGTTCCCAAGTTCATCTCTGATATAAATGGCTGTGAGCTCTACATCCAATTCATTTCTAAAAGCCTTATGCGAAAAAAAAAAAAAGATTGGAGGCATCGCGACTATTTTTCTCTTTTCGCTGGAGATGTTTCACATGCAAAGAAAGAATAAGTTGCATCTTCTTGTCACACTTGTAACAAAATTAACTCCAACTGTTACTTTAACACAGCCTGAAAATGCAAATATGGAATCTTGTGAGCTGCAATTATCAACCTATCCAATAAGGCTATGCAGTTGACACTAATAGTGCATACAGTGCTATAATTCAATTAGAAAATTTCTATTAATTGAAAACCAGTTGGCTGTTATGGGCTACTGCACTCCTAGCTTTTTAAAAAAAGGCATGTTAGAGAATCAGTTCCAAGACTGATATTTTCCCCTTGACAAAGCCTTGACAACCCCAGGTTGCTGTAAATCTATATAATAAAATGCAGAGTCTGAGTTCTGCTTTCTATCATTCAAATGGTCAGCCAGTTTAGAAATTTTACTTAGAGGAATGATGGGAATTCAAGTAACAAAGAATTACAGTTTACATTTATTTGCATTTGACTTTTATTTATTTTTAAAGATCCTAAATGGACTCTTTATAAAGGTGTTCAGGCTGACTTATTAAACTTACTTTGGGGGATGCTTGTTTGGTGTTTCCGTCATTAATCTAGTTTACTTTGTAATCACTTTTTGTAGCTTCTTACCCCAGGGAGTTATTTCTTCCACGCTTCCTTCCCAGGGGAAATTAAAGGCAGTAATTTGGCGTTTAACTGAAAGCTCGAAAATGATTTCCTGGTTTAGCTATCATTCTCTGCTAATAAGAAAATGGGCAACAATTTCATTAGCGATGCTCCATGCTTTATTCACAAGTTCTTGCCCCTTCAACAGTTTTTGTGTTCAGTAGATTCCTCCTCCTGGTTTAGAACTGGGAGGCAGCTTCTACATCTTAATTACCTATAATAATACAGATTGTTTGCATGGAAAATTGGTTACTACAAGAGATAGTTACCCACCTATTGTGGGAGAACAGATGTAAATTTTCAAGAGCCTATGTATGCAATTCACTCCTATATATGTCTGCATAAAAACGACCCAGGACTTGCATACACCAAGCTATTTATAATTTTGGAAAATGGTACTTTGATAACTAATAAATTAATTACTGGTAAGGCCAATGGAAATGGATAAGCCTACAGTGTATTTGTGGTGGGTCTAAATTACACATCTGCAGTCAGGCATTAAAACACAAGGGTAGCTGAGGTTTCCATATCTACAGTCTGGTTAGCAATTAACAAGTACATTATGAGCAGTGGTTGGGAATGTATAATTTACATCTCATTACTCCCTAATAAGGTGCATAGGTTTTCCTATACAGGTCACCACCTGGAATTATTCTCTGACTCAACATCTAGATGGTTTTTTAAGCATAGTTTAAATGCAGTATCAGAAACAAAGTCTTTTTTCTGCAACAACTTTTATTTCACAAAACTGGATGATTATAAGGACACAATTTGTTATTCCAGATCACCTAAAATATAAAGCAGACGCTAATCTGTGGTCAGAAGGGGTGAAACTGTCATTTAGCCACAACTAAACTAATATTACAGTCTATGTGGTTGGCAAAACATTGCTAAAGGAAAGAAATAAAATGTTAACATTTAATTGAAAATGGAAGTTTACCCCCACACCCTTAAAAACATGCAGGTTAAATGGTTTTCCCAGAAATTGTTTTTGGTATGTGTGGAAAATACACAGCACAACCATAATGCAGGATGAGCTGATGAGTTGCTGTATGATGGATGCAATATGACTAAATGAGAATCATAATTTAAAAAAGAGTTAACTTTTTGGGCTAAATACAGATTCAGATTAGCTGTATTTTACTTCAGCTTTACCCGCAGCAGAGACAAAGACATCCCATTTCCACCCTTAACCATAGAATGCCTGAACAAAGAACCTAAAGGAAGAACCATCAGGTATAATTTTAATGAAATCTGCAGATTAGAAAAAAACACACTCTACCTTCCAAAACTGCCTGCTGATTGAGATCTGAGGTCACAGTCCTGGATTTAGTTACTTGTTAATCCTCAAGTACCAGCCTGTAGACAACGATCAGGGCTGTATTGTGCAGACACTGGCAGGAGGGAACACTTGGTGGTGGGAGAATGTACACATACATAAGATAATACCCTTCTGTAAGAAGACAATTGTGGGGGGTGGATTAAGGTAGGTCAGTATAAAGGGGGGAGGGATAAGTGCACATTATATAAAAGTGCATGCATATCTTTTATGAAAGCCTTTGGACATAAAGATGTGTGTATATGAGATGATATCTCTTCTTGTTTGCCTTTTATGAAGCTACAGATGAGTAGTTTACCCATGCTGTCAGTAAGTATATTCGTCTAGCAGCCCTTAAAGCAACGTCTCAGCAGTAATGGCAGTTCCCCTGTTTCAGAACGTGTCAACCAGCCTTCAGACCTCTTTACTGTAACCTGTGAGCTATGTGTGTGAGACATCAGAAGCATACAAACCGTATTACTTTCTTCTACTTGTCCCAGCTCCAACCTGACATGTTTGGCCACTGGTGACAGGCATGAACTTTTCAACCACTATTTTATATTTTGCTGCAGTTACAGAAATAAAATGAAAGGGGATTTCCAGGAAAAGTAAAATTTTCTCTATTTTTTAAAACGTATCAAAACCAAAACCAAAAACTTCTTTTTTTTACCTGCCAACAACACACTTCCTAAGTGTCTATGCTTTCTTTTCTACTGTATTTATGAAGGAAGCCATAGTTGTCACCCAGACTGGACTTCAAACATGTTAGCATTTGTTCATCTCCATAACATGAGAATTAATAGGGTTACGCTTTTACAAAAGTGAATGTCAAAGCAAAACCCATCTCTGCAACAGATACATTTCCCTTTCTTATTTTTTGCTTTTGCCATATCCTCAAATCCCTACACAGCTCCTGTCTTACTTACCATTCTGGTCTGGTAGAAAAATACTCCCCCAGCCGCTCTCTTCACTTCTCCAATGACCTACTAATGACTTCCTCACTCGTAACCTCATCACACGCACGGCTCCAAGACTTTTCTAGAGCTTCCCCCAACTCTCTGGAATGGTCTTCCACATCCTATTCTGCTTGCTCCTACTTTATGCTAAATTGAAAGAGTGCCCAAAACCCATTTTTTTCAAACTTGCCTACCCGTCTTCTTCTGTCTTTTAAAACCCTCACTACTACCCACTATATCATATCTCCCCTCCTATTGTGTGATACTTCCCCCACCTCCTAGATTGTAAGCTCCTCAGGGCAGGGTTCTCCTGTGTCACTCTGTATCTGTCTGTCATTTGCAACCCCTATTTATTGTACAGCTCTGCGTAATATATTGGCACTATATAAATCCTGATACTTTTATTTAGGGTTGGTCAATCACCATGGGACTTTAGCGGCATTGATTTTGTATGACTCCATCTAAAGTTTACGTACTATTAAAGGCGTATCTTGTTCCTGATGAAGCGGACTTAGATCCAAGAAACGCATTGAACTTGAACTTTAGAGCCTACCCACAAAATTACAGACTGACTTACTGAATACCACTCTTGGTTTGATCGCTACATTGTTTTTTCTGTACGAATAATTGTTGTTTGATTGTTAAATAAATTATTGAATTGTTATTAAGATGGAGTCATACAAAATCAATGTCCCATGGTGATTGACTAACCCTAAATAAAAGCATCTATATTTAAGTTAGGGATGAGGCATATGTGTTTTTAGGCACTAAGGGATTTTTGTCCTCAAAACATTTCTCACTATATAAATCCTGTTTATTAATAATAATCCCCATGGTGGCAGCTCTGGAATGCTGCATTCTGCACAACCATTACTTACTTTTTGCAGATCACTGCCTTTCCCCAAGGAGTAGGCTGTAGCTTTGACATGTATCCCAAGAGGCTGCAAGTTTCCCAATAAGTCTTTTCCACCGCGGCATTAAAGACAGAAGGGGAAGGCTTCTCCTAACCCTAACTAATAGAGTTAATCATCCTATTGATAGTGATAGTCCCTTGTAAACTGCCAGAGTTTTTATTTTGTACTAAAAGAATTTTCCATCCTTTGCACTGGTTTGGTATGTAGTGAGACATCTTAACTAAAATAGAACTAGGGTATTGGGTTGAACAGAAGTAGCCTACGGGCTACAGATCATAAATTTAGGTCATTCATTCACAAAGCTTAGGGCACCATAATCTCTAAATACACCAAGGAGGGCAGATGGACCATGCTTTAAAAACAAATGTGCATCTTCTCCTATGTGAGTGCAGAGGCTTGTCATAACACACGGTGACATCTATTTCTATCCTGCTGTCAGTAGCAAATTTTACCGACCTGCATAAATAAATGTGCTGTACACTCTAATTGGTATGACTTGTGTCATTTTGTCACACAAATGACTTCCACTAATATGCAAACACGAGTGCCTATTATAGCTGATGCGCCACATGACTTTATGAAACATGAAAGGTCATTATGCCAGGAGAAAACATTATTCACCACATTACCAGGAGTCAAAGAAAACACTGCTTTACATTTAAGAGGCTATGCCTCTTGCGAAAATAAACACAGAAGATTCAAAATGCTGTAATTATAGAAAAACCCTTATGTTTAAAAAACAAATAATGCCTGACACTTGTTCTTTTATCTCTATATTATTGTAGCCCCAACATGGTATGGTTTGTGTCTGATTTTTTCTAGGAAATGCTGATTAGTGCTCTCTCACTGTAGTGCCCTGTGCTAGCACAGCTGAGTAACAACCACACCCCTTGGCACAAATGTCTTTATACAGATTTGAATTAAAGCAGAACTAAACTCACCTCTCCTTGCTCCATCGCCAACATCTTCACCTTGGTTTGGATCGTTGGCCATCTTGATTGGCTAGGCATGAATGACGGTCATTCCTGACTCCCAGGATTGTATACTACATACAATATTTTGCTGTGGTGGGTGTTGGAGTTGTGTAAACTTCTGTACTGAATGAACAAAAATACAAATTATTTAGGCGGTAAGGCTGCACCCATGAATTATTTTTGGGTGTGTATTTTCTTCAGCTTTAGGAATACACCTGTGGCTTGCAGCAAATGCAACCTTGCAGCATCCAGTATAATGAATGTGCCTCTTGCACTGCTGCATATTCAATACATTAAATATGCACAGATATAATATATAAAAAATTTAGCAATGCACTACACTGCAATCCAAATAGTGGGACCATCAAGCACCTCTGATGTTCCTGCCTATTGAGCTCAGTGTACTCCTTCATTGTATGATACATTTTATATACAAATCATACCAACAATACGTCCTTCATTATTTAAAAGCAGAACATTCTATTGTTATTTTTTTTACTCAGAGTTGTGTGTATTGAAGCTAACATGATACATACAAGTGTTTACTTCTAGTAATCTGGCATATATCCAGGCGGGCCATGTTATCTACACATACTTCACATTCTACCACTCCTAAACCAAACAGCCCCACTTTTCCCTATGACAAACACTGAACCTTTTCTCTGCATGGTGTATCCCTTGTGAACTCTCTTTATAGATGATGGAGTCAGCTGAAAAGGTTGTCATTGATTTATACACCTATAATAGGCACTTTCCTTCCCACTTATCACATTCTAAGTGGTTCAAGCTGGAATTTATCATAGTAGCACTTACCATGGCAAGCACAGTCCCAATACCGCCTGTAAAAGCTGATCCTGGCATACAGTTAAATACATAGATACAATACTTATAGGGGGGCTGTTTTATCTGCTGAAATGTGCCATTTTGTTTGTGCATTTGTTAGATTTACACAGCTCTACCACACAGCACAAGGCTTGAGACCCGAGTTATGTCTACTACAGTTAAGTAACATTTCTAGGTTTAGTCCCTGCCCCAAGTTGTAACTGGGCAGTGACCAGAGCACCCCAGTACACCTGATTGGCTGCTCTTCCCCTCCATCCCCAGAGTGCTCCTAGGGGGTTACAAAATGCTGATACCAAGTATCAGCATGGGATATAGCATACATATGAGAATACTTGTTGCCTCCCTTTTTTTAAATGTGTTGGAACTCCAATCCCAAATACTTATACTAGGTTACTGACTTAATAGATAGTAGTGCCAGGATACAAATGTCAGCATCAAAGCTTTTATCTTTAAAAACAAGCTGCTGATATTCTCAACGGTTCTCTCAAGGCTTACAAGCTGAAGGATAAAAACTAACTTCTTCTATATTTCAAGGAGTTCACATGAAAGATAACCCTGCGATTTGTTACTGCCATGGATGTAACATGCCAGACTCCCTTAGTAAGTTATTAAAGAAATTAAAGCGTTTTAAAGAAATATAAACCTATAAAAACAATGCATATAACCTAAAAGGGATAAAAAAGGGATAACTACTACTATGGACCCTAAACTTAAAATTAACCCCTAACACAGCCCATAACCTAATCAATAAAACTAACTGCAAACATAATAATATCCCATACTTGAGGATTGACAGTGACGAGGCCGTGGACATTCAAATATTTCCATATTCCTAAAAAGCCATAAGAAAAACAAGCCTCCTCCTTACCTCTGTAGCTGCAGGCACTGGGGAATAATTTAATCGGAACTCTACAAATTAACAGACGAGCTGGAAGGTAAAAAAAAATGTTTGCTGCAACATAAGCCTTTCCTTTGCAGAGTTTCTTAAACACTAGATACCACTATTTTATGATTGAATGATGGTTACTGTGATTCCAAACACTTTCCTAATCACTGTCTTTGTTAGAACACATTTTGAATTTTTATATTTAATGCTTTGGTGCAGACACACACTGAAAGTCTTCAGCTGCTTTCAAAGGTGATCTCTGGACCTCTGGTGTGTTGCAGGAGGGGGTTGCCTCCAAGTAAGCCTGCTCTCTGTTGAAGTATATATGTCTCATTGCCTATCAGAGGTGTCTGGTTGTGGCAGTGTGGCTTCTAAATGTATTTGCAAGTGGGGAACTAAAACTAAGTTAGGATTTTCCCATTGGTTTGCTTAAAAGTATGATGCGGATTCCTTATGTATCCTGTTCCATATTTTGATTATTGCATTTCATATAAAGAATTGTATGTGCTCCCCCTTGTGGTCATAGGTATAAAAGTGAATGCGGTGAGCAAAGTTGATTTATGGTGAATATTCTTCTCTTCTGGGGCTCACTATACTTTCCAATGACCTATCCCGATCTCACACTGACCAGGCACAAGATTTTCATGACATATCCAGATCTCACACTGCACAGACATGAGATTGGGTGGCACGTCTTCCTTCAAATGAAAAAAAAAAAAAGGCACCAATCACACTGCTTATCTTATTGCGCAGAAGGAGCAGCCCTCAGCCTCTTGGGTTATGTGAAATAAGTATCCCAGGAAGCTGTGGGTTTCCCCTTCAGTCCAGGCCAATGACAGCAGTTCTTTATTCAGTCCTATGGTACTGGCTACAAATTGCTATTCTATTGTAGGCAGCCAGGAAAGGTTTTATACAAAATAGAACCCTGGGCATCGATTAATTGTACAACACTCTAAGTCCCTGCACACCCTGCTATTCGGGACTTTGGAGAAGATGGGGGCCCTGGGCAATCGCCCAATTTGCACTTCTTGAAAACCTGCCCTGTAGCCAGCATATCTAGAAAATAACTCACTAGCGATTTATTGCTTTTAATGGTGTTAGCAATCTGAAGTGGTGACTGATTGATGCAAATGGCTCAACTGTCTGAAATAGCCCTGACTATACGTACTACGTATAAACCAAAATTTATTCTGGGCTCCAAGACTGTTCAGGATCATGTAATTGATCAGCATTTATTACCAGCTGTATTTATAAATAAATGTATATATATATATTTCTGTGTGTCAGAATAGACCAATCATTTAATCATCTAATTTATTCAGGCATAATCATACATCTGTTTAACACAAGTTACAGGGAAGTGTTCTTTAAAATGAGTCTCTGGCTGAAGTCAATGAAAATTGAATTACATTCTTAAATGAGCAGCCTCTGTTTTATCAAAAGGAGAAGTAATTGGAGATGATAGAACAGAATGTGTATTGTCCAGCAAACTATATTGTTTGTATATGCATGAAAATATATATGATAGGCATAGGGAAAGGGAGAAGACCATTAATGATTTTACAATATCTGTAGTATTTGATGTTTGTATGTGTAATATTACATGGATTACTTTTGTCAGCTGTTCTGTCTTTAAAATGTTTGCAACTAATGGCTATAGAACAGAAAATTGAGCTATTGGTGGGAAGGAGGGAGTGAAGGGTAGTAATTCCATTCTTCTGAATAGTATTACTTAGTTCACAAATACTCCACACATATCTGAACCCGTGAAAATGTAGTATTTTGTAGCTTACCAGTTTTAGATGAAGTGGCTGCATTAGATTTTTTTTCAGACTTCTTTCTCCTATTATCACCTGGTGATTCTGCCATTCAGTAGGTCCCTGTACAAAAGTGACTTGGTACCCAAACTGAACCGGCTTGCAACCGTTGTTGGCTGAAGAGGAGCCAGGGCTCTCATGCAGTGGCACATTTTGCTCCTCTCTATCATTTATCATTTAATCACGGCAATGATTCCTTTGAATCCCCCTGCTTCTAATCTTGCACTCCAACGTCCACAAGTCCCCTGAGGAAGCCAATATAGGCGAAACGCATCGAGACACAACATCTACCTCTCCTTATACCACATTTCTGTTCGTTAAATAATCATTGCCTAGTTTTTGCACCCCTACCGCATTTTGTCCAGTGGGGGAAAGGAAATTTAGGATTAATTCACAGATGTATAGAAGTATACCATTGTATGTGTTTGATCCACCATTGGTTTTTCAATATATTGCTGCACCATACATACCCTGTCTCCATAACATATTAGCAGGTGCTTTCTAGTTCCCAGAGCAGAACTTTTGTGATTTACAAACTTGTGTCCTCACATGGTGAGAGTGGAACCTGACAATGGTTGAAACATGCTTGTATGTCTAACCTTTTTTGGATTCTTATGACCACAAAGTCACAAAAAATAAAAATATACACTGCTTGGTGCGCGAATAAACAGAGAAAGCCAAAACTTGCTATCTAGTCTCTTTAGTGGCCAAAAAAACTATTTTACACAAATGGTTAGACTCAGATCCACCCATTTTGGGAATCTTCAAAAAAAAACTGGCTCATGCATTCCATATGTCATGGATAGAAGCCTCCTTGGGCAAAGGGGCTAAAGTTTCAAAATTGTTTGAGGTATGGGAATCATTCATAAAGACCCAATCCATTAAACAACAGATAAGACAAACCATTGAACACACATCATGGCATATCCTAGGAATGATACCCAATGATCCCCCAGGGGCTGACAATAATGACTTCTCCTAGTAAACTATGCAAAGACTAATATTGCTCGAATTTTACTTCTACTGTTTTGTTCTGGAGTAAGTGTAAACACCTGTTTCTTGTTAACTGATGTATATCATACTTGTTTTTTTTTACTTTCACTCATTGTTAAGCTAATGTATGTATTTTTGCTCCAGTACAAATCCCTAAATAAAAGTAAATAAATTATATATATATATATATATATATACACACCCTGTGAAAAAAGGGGAAAAAAGCTGCAAGTAGGTAGGTAGTTAACCACTGAGCTGGGTTCAGTACCTGCCTCCCACCCTGTCACTTGCAATGTTTCCTTCTAGTTGGTTGAAGAACCAAGAGAGGCCACACAAAGAGTAGGATCAGCTGGTATGGAGACTGCAGCACAAATAACAAATAGGAAAACAGTCACCCTACAGGTCTCTGACCCTTTATTGTTAACTTTTAAACTGGCCCTACCACTTATCCCTTCCATCATCAAAACCCTGAAACCCTCAAAAGCTCTGAGTGAAACCCTCAAAAGCATTTTTTTAATGCTTAAATGGTTTGAAAAAAAATCTTGCAGAAGTTAATAGGGAAAAGTAGGAAAGTGAGAACGGCAATAAGATAGACCACTGATATTATGAACAAGCTGCTGAGACCCAAAGAAAAGACAGATCATTTTGGAGAAAATCTGTCAGCAGACATAGACATTAAATTAGCAGCACTTACAAATAGTTTTTATGGTCAGGACTAAAAAATAAAAAGAGTTTGTAGGTATAAAAATAATAAAGGTTGCATATGAATGTTATCTCATGTCACCTGGTGGAACTCAAGTCTTATTTAAACATGGTTTGCTGAAAAAGGCTTCTTGTTTGCAGAACTCAATAGCTTAAAATCAATATTTAGAGGCAAGCTGACCCTTTTGTAATGTCTAAAAACTAATGTATTTATCATATTATATTATATTAGAACCCCTTGCGGAATTATGATACAGGTAGTCCCCTAGTTAAGAACATCCTACATATGAACGACTCCTAGATACAGACGGGGCTTCCCTGCTCGCTTGTTTGCAGGATGGAGGCAGGATGGAGGCTTGATGGGGGAGGGGGGGAGGGAAGTTTTGCATGTCTTGCAGAAGAAAACTTTTGCTAAACACATCTAAGGTTGTGGGTGATCTTAGGGGAGGGAGCTCTTCTGCAACATCTTGTAACTCTTTAATGACCAAGAAAAACTCTGCAGTTGTTTCTTTTTGAACATCAAAGCACAGCTTGCTCCGAAGTTAATGAATGTCTAGGCTCCATTAAGTTTTTTCTTGTCAATAACTCACAGTGAGGATTTTATACAGTAACTGACACCACACTGCCTAATATTATGTTGAGAAAAACATCTGTTCTAATTGTTTTTATTAAAATAATTTACCTGTTCCGACAATACAAATTCAACTTAAGAACACACCTACAGTCCCTATCTAGTATGTAACGGGGACTACCTGTATTATTTCTCTCACACAAGCACTGTGTTTAACACAGTTAGTTTTGCTGGTGACACATGACCTAAGTTCTCAGAAATAGAAACATGTGCATACAGATCTAGGACAAATGTAATTTATATATATACCTACCTTTAATGTGCACTTATCTTCTAGAAATATCACAATCGCATGTTTAACAGTCAGATATACATATAAACAAAGCATAACTACAAAAGCAGGTTTAGTATTCCTGTGCTAAACAAAGCAGCATGCATGGAAATTCCTGGTAAGAATGAGAATCTATTATTTTCAATACTTATCTGGCTGAGAAGCCTTTACTTTCTTACATTCTCCAACCCCTGGGCCACTTACTGGTTCCATGGTAACATCAGAATAAACCTGTACAGGTCTTTCGCTCCCTCAGACATTGGGTCTGATTTATGAAAACTCTCCAAGGCTGGAGGTTTGCTGGATCACCCAGGTTCACTGATGAAACTGTCTCCTTTCCAGCCTTGGAGAGCTTTCATAAATCAGGCCCATTGTATTCAGCCCAGGAATTAGAGGATGGACCTCCCCAGCTGGAGGTTCTTTATCCAGTTAAGCATTGAGGTGACAGATTCCCATTAAAAGGTCAGTCCTCCAAATGAAATTTTTAGTTTGTGGTTGAACCACCCAACAGCTCCTTATATCTCCTGAAGACTCCAAAAATAATATTATGTCGCAGAGTTCCCAGCTCCAACTGAACTGGTGGGTCTCACTGAGCTCAACCAATGGAGGTTTTACACTTGGTGTTCTGATTGATATAAAAATCTATTGGGCAGTTCAGTACATAGGCTTCCACTTTCAACTTTTTATTTTTGACTGGACCAACCATTAAAAAGAATTAATGAATTAATTAATTATAGCAAGAAATAAATGTCTGGATTAGTGTTTAATGAAAGGGGAAGTCAGCAGGGGGAAGATCACTTGAAGGGGTTATACTCACCTGGCTGTTTCATGTAATATTTCTCAATATCAGACATGTCCGTGTGTAGAGCACACTCCAGATGATTGAGGATAATTTTCCTACTGTAGTAGTACCTCATGCCCAACAGAAAGATGGGCATACAGCACGCCAGCATCAAGGAGTTGGTCACAACAAAGCATATTACTATGGAGATAAGGAAGAAAAATAAACGATACCTGTCAGAAAAGAGAATTTAGTGTTGATTTCGGAATAGAAAAACCCAAACAACAAGAATCAGAACATATTAAAGATCAGACATATACAGAGATAAAAACATATTTATTACCAATGAAACAGATAATTAAATATAAACATATCAATAGCAAAGATGAAAAACTAATCATTTTTTTTACAAAAATGTCATCAAAACATTTTTTTGTGCAGAATAAAGCAAAATTCCTTAGCTCTAATGGGTTTTTATTATCCATCTCCAGCCAAAATATTTTGCTTAGCTTTAGATAAAGTTGGAAAAAGTTAGCACCTCTGTCTGTTATTTTTAGCTGTCTGTAACCATGTTGATTAGACTTTCCACTTCCTGTCCAACACCCATCAGACAGGAAATGAGGTGTAATCTTCCAAAGCTAAACCCAGACTAAGGTTCTAATTTTTCTTAACTCTAAATTTAAAACCAAGTAAACAATTTGTTGACGATGTTGCTCTCTTTTTTATCTTTTTTTAATGGAAAGGGGGGCAGGGAGAGAGCAGTAAATGTAATTTTCAGAGGATGATAGGTATTTTAGATTTTTTTAGAGGTTATTTTAGCTTGAATGGGCAAAGTGAAAATTCTAGTTAAATACCAATCATTAAAGGCACTTAAAGATACTGCTGAGCTCATTGAAAAATGACAGGACACTGCTGGTGACATGTTTTCTGTTTTCTACATGAGTCCATGCAAATTTTATTTTTTACCATTATGTGTATTCTAGCAATGAGTCAGTAATATTCAAGCATTTTCCATTGGGTACACTGGATACTTGAAGATTTGTACATACATGTTTAAACTTGACAGGGGTTATATACATACCTCAATAAGACAATAGGACAATACGACAAAACTTTAAATACTTTTTATTTTTTAAACTGCACTGGGAGACTATCAACTGGAATCCGATTAGCCAGTAAAGTGCACGTTCACCCAGACTATATAAAGCACTTACGGTAAAATTTGAACAAGCTTTAAAAACACTTTACAAAAAGCCATCACAAACCTACCGTCATGTTGGAAAAAATCATCTTTAAAATTTACAACAGAAGAACTGATATATTTGCTCCATTTTTCCTTCTTTTCTGTACAAGTTAAATCTTAATGTAAACACCCACAGTAATCTAAGCTGTTAGAGCTAGACCAATTCTTTTTGTTGTAATCTTTGAAGCTTAATTTCCCCACAGTACAAGCAACTAGAAAGGTCAGATACCGCTTGTTAACACAATGTAATACTACAGTGTCCAGGGTCTGGGCCCATGTGCACTTTACACATTATGAACACTCGTCAGGATTGCACATGTACTGTGCACTGCAACCAAATTTTGGCCTCTTTTGTGTATTTTGGCTTTAAAACCATGCTAGTCCTTTGCAGGCAAGCCAAGTGCAAAAATGAAAGAAGCATCAGACAGGCATAAAAGCAAGCTTTTACAAATACAAAATAAAATACACAATTAAAAAGTCACATTTTCCTTTAAATTTTACACAGTCTAGTTTATTCATGAACTATATTTTAGTGTTGGCTACATGCTCAGGGTCCACTTATTCCTAAGGTCTTTGATAGTGTACACTGTGCACATGGAGTCCAATTTTTAATCATGAGAGGATTTTACTGCCACTTTTTTATTTTTTCATTTGAGGTTTTTATTAAATAACCATATTTTTGCTCTGCAATCAATAAGTATCAATACATTTAAAACAACAAATTGCATTTAGGATCATATATATGGCTCCTTTGGCAAATACAAATTCCTTTTTCTAAAAAAACTCTTTACTTTTACTATTACTTGTGGCATACACCCCTTTAAAGACGAATATGTATATTGTGGCACCAAAAAATAGGGTTTTATAAATATATTTATACCACACTTAGATACAGTTAAAAATGTACAGTTTTTTTTTTTTTACAAACATAGGTAAACATCAACAATTTAAACACATAAAAAGATAAAATATCAATATAGTCAAGGCAGTTAAATAAATAAATATTTTACCATACTGAATCATTGCGTGTTATAGAGTTTCACTTGGTAAGATAATTAACCCTGCTTCATCACACCCAGAAAACTATATTTGGTAAACGGAATAAATAGATTTCTTCTAAGCGTATAGTTGTACAATAGACAAAAACTTTGTAACTATACTTCTCCTAAAACACAGGAATCTATATTGTATTAGCCATGAACAGAGAAGCAAAAAAGAATATACTTGGTAAATCATTTAATGTAGCTTTACAACTCACAATAAACAATAAACATTTACAATGGTTTTATAACAAATTAAATAACTACCACACCTCACAGTTTGTAAGTCTTTATAAATTGTATAGCTACATTAAATGATGCACCAAGTATATGGTTTTTTGCTTTATAAAACCTCATTTTTGGTGCCACAATACACGTATTAGTCTTCCTTATATACATGTAAATTAAAATATTCTGAGAACGAGCCTCTTTCAAAACAATCTGCAAACTGGAAAATGTGACAGACTATCCCATTATTTCTTGATGTAGCACTAAAATCAGTATAATCAAGAAACCAACCAACCAACCAATATTCATATGTGAAATTTTTGGGCATCGCCTGTATTATTTGGGCCCTCCATAGCCAGCACTTCAATGAAGTCATACATTCAATGAAGCCACCAGATGGTAAGTCACCTTTGTCTACCACACCATACAAGTTTCACCCTGCCAACCTTACCCTCTGTAAATGTCATTCCAACACTTTCTCTTTCTAATATGGTTAACCAGAAGCTAAAAAAATGATACAATGGAGGCACTCTTAAATACACATGTTTATGGCTATAAATGTCAACTTAAAGTAAACTGTGCTAAACTTAATTTTTTTTAATAAAACATACATGATCAAGTTACCCGGATGATCGTTACATCTAGAGATACAGGAAGCTAAAGGTATGTAACAGTTAAGCTTGCCCAGCTGTTTCCATCTCCCAGCCCTCCCTGCTCAGTGAAGTGCCTAATATTGTAGGGAGAAACCTAAGTATTGTTGATATCTTTTAATCTATTGGTCATTCTGGGTTATGTTAGTCTTCAGTAAATTCAGAATGTGTTTCTAAACCTATGCAAGGCTGACTTTAAAGCACAACTCCATGAAAAACATTTTGTTCAAAATATTGAGGAAGGGTTAGGACCCGTTCAAAGTTTTGCTTGCTGTCTGTATAGCCAGTATTGGGCAAGTAAAACCCTTCCTAAGTGATAAAATATTGTTTTAATGTAGTATGTGTATAAGGTTTTGAACCTTGGTTCTTGCCTTGTGTGGCCCTGTTAGGAGGAGAGGTCAACAGAAAATATCAATATAGTCAAAGCAGTTAAATAAATAAATATTTTACCATACTGAATCATTGCGTGTTATAGAGTTTCACTTGGTAAGATAATTAACCCTGCTTCATCACACCCAGAAAACTATATTTGGTAAACGGAATAAATGGATTTCTTCTAAGCGTATAGTTGTACAATAGACAAAAACTTTGTAACTATACTTCTCCTAAAACACAGGAATCTATATTGTATTAGCCATGAACAGAGAAGCAAAAAAGAATATACTTGGTAAATCATTTAATGTAGCTTTACAACTCACAATAAACAATAAACATTTACAATGGTTTTATAACAAATTAAATAACTACCACACCTCACAGTTTGTAAGTCTTTATAAATTGTATAGCTACATTAAATGATGTACCAAGTATATGGTTTTTTGCTTTATAAAACCTCATTTTTGGTGCCACAATACACGTATTAGTCTTCCTTATATACATGTAAATTAAAATATTCTGAGAACGAGCCTCTTTCAAAACAATCTGCAAACTGGAAAATGTGACAGACTATCCCATTATTTCTTGATGTAGCACTAAAATCAGTATAATCAAGAAACCAACCAACCAACCAATATTCATATGTGAAATTTTTGGGCATCGCCTGTATTATTTGGGCCCTCCATAGCCAGCACTTCAATGAAGTCATACATTCAATGAAGCCACCAGATGGTAAGTCACCTTTGTCTACCACACCATACAAGTTTCACCCTGCCAACCTTACCCTCTGTAAATGTCATTCCAACACTTTCTCTTTCTAATATGGTTAACCAGAAGCTAAAAAAATGATACAATGGAGGCACTCTTAAATACACATGTTTATGGCTATAAATGTCAACTTAAAGTAAACTGTGCTAAACTTAATTTTTTTTAATAAAACATACATGATCAAGTTACCCGGATGATCGTTACATCTAGAGATACAGGAAGCTAAAGGTATGTAACAGTTAAGCTTGCCCAGCTGTTTCCATCTCCCAGCCCTCCCTGCTCAGTGAAGTGCCTAATATTGTAGGGAGAAACCTAAGTATTGTTGATATCTTTTAATCTATTGGTCATTCTGGGTTATGTTAGTCTTCAGTAAATTCAGAATGTGTTTCTAAACCTATGCAAGGCTGACTTTAAAGCACAACTCCATGAAAAACATTTTGTTCAAAATATTGAGGAAGGGTTAGGACCCGTTCAAAGTTTTGCTTGCTGTCTGTATAGCCAGTATTGGGCAAGTAAAACCCTTCCTAAGTGATAAAATATTGTTTTAATGTAGTATGTGTATAAGGTTTTGAACCTTGGTTCTTGCCTTGTGTGGCCCTGTTAGGAGGAGAGGTCAACAGAACAGACTGAAAACGAGCTTTAAGCCAGCTAAAATATATCTCTAATTTAAAACAGATGCAGTATCTTCACCAACTGCTACCAAGGCTCTGCCAATTGGGTTTTGTGGTTCCCCACAGATGTCTACAGATGCCTTTGTCTAGAACAAAGCCTTGATTTCAAGTACTGCACTAAAATCAAACCTCCGCCATTTTATTTCCAAAAATATTAATTAATCAACTCCCGTATTTAACTATATACTTAATAATAAAACTAACTTTTTGTCACAGAATCCCGCAGGTCTGGGGCATCTGTGCCTCCTTCTGGCGCACCCTCCTTGCAGTCCCCTGCTGCCAGCAACATCTCTGCTTGTAGATTCAACACTCTGCACACTTGCTGGTCCAGGTCAGGTGATTCTCTGTCAGCTGCTCCCTTGCCTCAGAAGACTAGGGTGTTCTACAGATGCACTCCATCTGCTGGCAGGCACCTGAATAACACCTGAGGCTGTCGCATCACCACCACTCCCTCTGCTGGTGGGTTTGTTATCTGCGGCACATGTGACCTACTCTTATCACCTGACATCCCCTTCTTAAGGAAGTGACCTGGCAACAGGAAGTTGCCTGGACAAGGAGTTTGTTGTGGTTCTACTCCCAGGTTTCTACAGCTCCATTCTCTGTGTTTGTTCCTTTGCTATCCGTGTGCCAACCCTGGCTTGTTTCCTGACATCTCTTGTTTGCTGATTACTATTGTTTGCTGCCTGTCCTGATCTTCCGCTTGTTTGACTACCCGTTTGGATTTTGCTTTGGTACTTCGCTGTTGGTTCCTGTCAGTCAGCTGTCTCCTGCCTTGGCGGACACGGAGGCTGCAACCTGGTAGTAGCTTGCCGCACAACATCCTCACCTCTAGAGGCCCCAGAGAAGACCAAGCTACTGCTTAGACCCTGCGCCCTGTGCATGTCTCCACCCACTGGGTTGGTGACACAGTTGGTCCACCACTTTGCCCTGTGGAGCCGTGACGCTTTTGCTTGATCTTGTTTACATAAACATTATTGTATAGCAAACAATTCAACCCTTCTATATCTTCATTTCATTTGTATGAAACAACTGGATCACCCAGGTTCACCTTTGATAGTATATCTTTTTAAGTGTAAGGCCCTGGTCAGCATCACCAGACACCAGTCCCTCATTCCCCCAATCTAACAAAGCAGTCTTTACCTTTACTAAACCCCCGCTCAGCCCCAGAAAACNTGACCTTAGACTACATTAATCACATATGACTATGGTAGGGACCATTAGATTGTGAGCTCCTTTGAGGGACAGTTAGTGACACGACTATGGACTTTGTACAGCGCTGCATAATATGATGGCGCTATATAAATACTGTATAATAATATTAATAATAATCACCTGACATCCCCTTCTTAAGGAAGTGACCTGGCAACAGGAAGTTGCCTGGACAAGGAGTTCGTTGTGGTTCTACTCCCAGGTTTCTACAGCTCCATTCTCTGCATTTGTTCCCTTGCTATCCGTGTGCCAACCCTGGCTTGTTTCCTGACATCTCTGGTTTGCTGATTACTATTGTTTGCTGCCTGTCCTGACCTTCGGCTCATTCGACTACCCTTTTGGATACTGCTTTGGTATTTTGCTGTTGGTTCCTGTCAGTCAGCTGTCTCCTGCCTTGGCGGACACGGAGGCTGCAACCTGGTAGTAGCTTGCTGCACAACATCCTCACCTCTAGAGGCTCTGGAGAAGACCAAGCTACTGCTTAGACCCTGTGCCCTGTGCACATCTCCACCCACTGGGTTGGTGACACAGTGGGTCCACCACTTTGCCCTGTGAAGCCGTGACACTTTTGCTTGATCTTGTTTACATAAACATTATTGTATAGCAAACAATTCAACCCTTCTATATCTTCATTCCATTTGTATGAAACAACTGGATCACCCAGGTTCACCCTTGATAGTATATCTTTTTAAGTGTAAAGCCCTGGTCAGCATCACCAGACACCAGTCCCTCATTCCCCCAATCTAACAAAGCAGTCTTTACCTTTACTAAACCCCCGCTCAGCCCCAGAAAACTGGTTGCATCTCCCAGAACTCAGCCGCCCCCAGGACCTACTGCACAAGGGACGATGTCTGGGAATGGACAGGCAGCAAGCCAGGAGCCCACAGATAAAGCAGTACCAAGATTCTAACAAAGCCAAGTCCAGAATACAGATCAGAGGTCATACACAGAATATCTGTCCACTAAACGAAGTAAACAAGAACAAAACACAAGCAGAGTCAGGGTCACAGGCAAAAGGTCAGTAAAAATCTACCTTGTGTGCAACAAACAACATACCAAACCCAGATAAAAAATGTATTAATTGAAAGTATTTATTTTATAGATTTTTTTTATATCACATGTCGGGTTTGCCAACAGGTTTTTGATTTGTTTTGAGTAAATAGTGACCTATGTCAGCCCTTGGGGCTTTGTATAGTTTTTCCCACCCCCAAGCCCTGTCACTACTGTCAGGCTCTATACCAGGGACATTATCTGGATGGAGCTTCCTCTAAAAACTACTTGTAAATTACAGCTGAACCCTGAGTACAAAAATTACTGTGGGAGGAATACAACAGGTCCACCTTCTAGAGCATTGTTTCTAGACCTTTGTCCCATGGGGGAACCCCCACTACAACCTATGAAGGAACCCTGGTTGAGAAACACGGTCCTAAAGGCTGCCTGTAGAATGCTACAGGAGGGGGTGGATACAAGACCAATTGTCCTGCAGAAAGAGAAGGAACAGTAAAGACTGGTCTTTATTGCAGAAAACTCCTTCACAGTGTTCTTCACTTTGGATTACTGCAAAGATCTGTACAAAGCACCCCAAGGTTTAGGTAACAATATACATACCTCATGTATTTAGACAATATTTGCTAATCCCGGGGTTCAGCTTTGACAAATTTCTCCTTAAAGTGGCCTAATATGTGTAAATATCCTGGTGAAATTAGACTGTAAGGTTCTTTGTGGTGAAGGAGAGGGACTGATGTAAATTGTTCTATGTGCTCTGCAAAGCCCTGCATAATATACTACATTGGTGCTATAAAACGCAGGGATAATGACTTCATATTATGTAAAGGAATCACTACAGGCAGCTTCTAAAACAGCTGGTCAGCAGCAACGTCAATTCCCAACCACCGTTGAGAAAGACACGTTAGTCACGGCCTCGTTCTTTGCAACAGTGGGTATACATCCAATTTGATCATGCTGTGCTTCTAGGTCTTTCTTGTTAATGGGATGAATGGCCCAAAAAAGCAGTTTAAATCGAAATGTCAGCAACTTGAGCTGGATCAATACAGTGAAGAACTGATTTGTCAGAAAAAAAGCCCCTGGTGCATTGAATGCTAACTACACCACAATCTGTGCATAACATTGAGAACATGTAATCTGCTACTGTGCTTGTGAATGGAACAGAAGAACATAGGGATGAGCTGCACACTGAAAATCATATGAAAACTGCTTAGATGAAAAAAGTTTACAGGCAGTCTTAGTTTATAAAAGCATGCTAGCAATAATAAATAGTTTCATGCTGCAACACTTGTTTTTAGTTAGTGGGCTTGTGGCCAGGCTATGGACATTCAAGAACCTTTACATTATTCAAGCATATGTCAAGCAAATTTTTTTTAACTTTGGAAAGGATGCGGAAGGGGTTAAACTCATCTTGTTTGTACTGTTATCCAGGGCTTCATTGTAAAGATTCAGCCTCACTTCTAGTGGATAATAATTGGGAAAGTGTGCAACAGGAACACAGACAGAAATCAAAATCTGATGAACTGAGTTTAGCTTAGAAGAGCGCTGGATAAATGAAAAAAATTGACCTGGGTTCTAACCCTACCCCACTAAAACAATCTAAAAATCTAAAAAAAACCCTCACCTCTGTAGTTGCAGGCACTATGGAGCAATTTATTGTCAAGATTTACAGCGGAAGCACTGAAGTCACTGTAGTTCTAAACTCGGCAGCTATGCTCGCCATGTTGCCCCTACCAAAGTCCCTGCTGTATATGCACACTAGAAATTAGAAGGCTTCATCACTAGGATGTATTTTATGATGCGCTATGCTGATGAGTTACTTCTATGAGGGGGGAGCATGGGGGAGCTGAGCTGCTGAGTCTTTGCTGGCTGGGAAAGCAGGTAAAGCTGAGCTGTCAAATTTACATTGCTGAAAGGACAAATTGAAGGACTTCAGTACTTCTACTATGAAACTAAAGAGTCAATTGTTCTGCAGACCCTGAGTTTGCAGAGGTCACTGGGGGATAGTTTATAAATAGTATTTCTGCTTGGTACAAAAATGTAAATGTTCAAACAGTTGGAGCCTGTCTTTGAGCACTATGGTTCTTAAAAATTAATGATGTTAACCTCAGTGATCAATAGACAGACCTAAGGTCTGTCAGACTTAAGGAGAGTAAAACTTCTGCTTTAACTTCCTATAGTCTAGACCAGGGGTCAGCAAACATTTTTGGCTACTATGCTATTTTAGGAGGACAAGAAGGCACACTAGGCCGGTCTCTCTCTCAAGTCCCGCGCTGATGACTCCTCCCCCACCAAGAACACCCCTAAAGAGAAATCCCTCTCCTCTGCAATGCATACAGAGGAGAGGGAACGCCCCTGAAAGGAAATCCCTCTCCTGCGCAATGCATACCGAGGAGAGGGAACGCACCTGAAAAGAAAATCCCTCTCCTCCCCAATGCATATGGAGGAGAGGGAATGTCCCTTTACCCTTGAGGTGGAAGTGTTAACACCAGCCGCGGCAAATAGGGAAGGGAGGCATAACAAGGAGGCTCAAGAGCTGCGGATTGCCGACCCCTGCCGGCCAGGATTAGGCCGGATCGACCAAGGGGGCGTTGGGCCAGAATGGACTACTGGCTAGGCCGTATCTGGCTTAAAGGCGGGAGTTTGCCGACCCCTGGTCTAGACAGTAATAATAGACAAGATTTACCAAGAAAAACCTCACCTGCTTGGTGAATACGAAGCAGAATAAGTGTTGTGTTGGTACAGTTGTCCTTTAAATGCACACCTATTCATTCTCTTGAGATCTTCACCATTCAACCTGCATGGCCCCACCTAAAAACATACCATCTGAGCTCTGCATCTTTTGCATCCGCATGCTCCAATCTCAATTCATTCCAATGGAAAGGCCATCCAACATTGGACAAGCTTCCCATATGAATGAGTGCAGACCCAGCAGGGGACAGATAAGTATAAGACTTTGAAGAGTTGATGAGGAGTATTTTGCAGGATAATTATAAAGTTATCTTTTAGAGTTATTTATGGATTAGTTTGTCATTGTTATGATTTCTTTGGATGATAGAATACCAGTAGGAGTTAGAGAGTAGGAATTAGGAACTTGTTTAAGGGATAGTGTTAGATTTACAACTAGAAAAAGAAGAGCGATCAACAGTTCACTGTGATTTTTTTGATTTTTAAAAGCCAACCCCATTTTATTAGAATTCTTCTCTAGAAGCTGTCAGCAGTCACCAAGATTGCCGCCCAATTTTCACCTGCAGAATCATCTAAAGGTTTAGAAAAACTGGAATCTATTCCTCTTAACAACACCCCTGGGAGTTACAATACCAGCATCCCAAAGGCTAGTAACCCCCTGGCATAGCCTTTCCCCATGCAATACATTTTCATCGATTATTATTTCTTCAATTGTTAAAATCAAGTGATCATTTACATAATTTAAAAAGTCTCTAGGATTCCCCTGTGGAAGCCAATCGGCAAAATGCGCCGGGAATGGAGACAATATTACTTTATGTGATCACATAATTGAGACTAAAAAACCTAATATTCTCTTTATGGTTATACCTGTACACCTAAAACTGCTGATAATATAGCTGTACCTCTTTGTAATTTTCACAATACAGCTATTATTACTTATGGTTTTCTCACACTCATTATTATTTCAGCTCTAAGAAAATATGAATTAATTGTTATGCCACAGAAGAAACCCTCTTTGATTAATTCTTCTTATGATTAGTGTTAGATTTAGACAATGAAAAGTTGATTTTTTGCCCAAAACTGAACAGGTCAATGCTTGATGGTCTACAAAAAAAGAAAGATCTAGTACGGCCTTCCTGAGCCTTTTTAACATGGGGGAACTCTTGAAATAACTTTCAGGTCTTGGAGAACCCTTCCTATAATTTCTATATCCGCAGCTTACAGTGCAATAGCATGGTGGTCATTGAAATGAATGTTTCCTACATTGCTGGCCAATGGGAAGAATGTCACCCTAATAGATAGTTGAAAAGATCATTGGTAAAACATAATTTGGCCTAAGAGCAGCAAATTGCTCATTGCTCAAGGAACCCTTAGCAACCCATAGAGCAGGGCTCCCCAACTGTCCGTGGCCTACTAGTGGGAACACAGAGACCAGCAGCTCCGCAGCTCTGGCCAGTGCACCCCCCAGTGGGGTCAGAAGAAGGACTCCGCTTGGGGGGCGCACCAGCCAGAGGTGCGGACTATAAATTTTGTATGGATCACAGGCTCAGAGCGAGTTGTGTCTCTGGTCTGAGCCTGCGATGGGAGAGTGGGTGGGTTCTGGCATCATGATGTCACTCTGGGGGAAGTTTCTTCCCATTTGAGTGACACACGGCTCCCCGCACATGTGCAGTCCAGAGTCCGTGGATTTAGTGGTCAATGAGCTCCAAAAAGTTGGTGACCATTGCTCTAGAAGAACCCTAGTGGATAAACTCTGATCAAAACCAGAAAACATGCAATTGAAGTTATTCATTAGGAAATCAACATAATAATGAATAAACAGATAACTAAAATCTGATCACTGCATTTTGTTGGTGCTCTGTCTCTCCGACTTAGCTGGCGTGCCTCTGTTTATGACTTTTAACTTATATAAGGTCTATGGTGTATAAGTTTCCACAACCATTTGTTAGCTGTGAAGAAGTCTATCATTAAACAGGAAGGGCAAGGGGTGTGCATTATTCCTGTAATTGATAGAATCACATGTGTCGTATCTGCGGAGGTGCGAAGGATGCTGCTTTTGTGCATCTGCATTGTATTACAGCACTAAGGGTGGGAAAAAGGGGCGAGGCCACAGCAGGCTTGAAGTCTCATTGGCCTAAATTTTATTCTGTAACTAGGTAACTGTTTCAGGAGATGGGGCTCATACGCTGGACCTCAGTGCTGCTTCTCTATCACATTGCTTAAGCTGATGGCTGCATCTTCTGCACAAGGTTTATTATCA
>NC_092860.1:140444236-140463128 GCF_032062135.1 Pyxicephalus adspersus
TATCCTCATTATCCTCAATTACACTGCAACATGCTGCAAGGTGTCCTCCCTGCCGCTGCAACACTGCAGAACATTCCGGCGCATCCTTTGCACCCTCAGCAACCATATTTCTAAAGCAAGATGCTAGGACAAAGCAAGATATGACAGAAAAGTGTGCAGAGATGCCATGCCAAGCAAGAAACTTCCAGGGCAATCCCCCGCTGCCATCTGTCCACATCCCCCATCTCAACCGGGCTTTTTCAGTACAGCAGTGCAAAGGGCAATGAGGATATGCAAACTGCAATAAGGCGGTAAAAAGTCAGAAATGATTTCTACAATGACATGCAACCAATTACTATTAGCCACGGCACTTTTAACTACACTTTGCACTCCTTTATTACCCAACAGTCTATTGATAACCAGTCATTAGGTAAGCAAGATGAAAGAACCATGACCAATCAGGTGCCTCTATCATGATGCCCTCCAGCTGTGGCAAACCTGAAATTCCCAGCATGCCCTGCTGGATAGATGGCACCTGACTGGCTGGGACGTTGCTGATCCCTGAGCCCCACAATCTCTGAACTTAGAAGCCAATATGAAGGACAATGTGCTGTGACCCCAAGCGAAAAAAAAAAGACTGCAGCAGACGATCATAGAAACTTCATTTAACTCCATGAAGTTTGTATGTTCTCCCTGTGATTGTGTGTCACTTCCATAAAAGACTGGTTTCTCTACAGAATCGACTATGTTAGGGACTTTATGACTATGGTAAGGACATTAGATTGTGAGCTCCTCCAAAATTAGTGACATGACTATGGACTCTGTACAGCGCTGCGTAATATGTTGGTGCTGTATAAATACTAGGTAATAATAATTGTATATTATCACTTCTAGAATGTCGCCATCGGGACATTAAAACAACCAATACAAACCACTTTCTAGGTGTTTAAACTGCTGTATAAAGCGTCTCCCCACCAGTCCGGCCATACTGCAGCATTGCTCTTCCATCGGAGGGATAGGTGTGATACAATGCTGCACCAGCAGAGGTGCACCGGCAAAGCCGAACATGCGTGTCACCATTACTGGAGTGTATGATTAACCCAGCAAAACTTTCCAGCTAACCCAATGGGACGCCTCATTCATTGCAGCAGCCCTGATGCTGAGCCCAGACCGGATGGAACTGGTTCATACCCATTCTCAGGCAATTTGATATCCTAATGCTCATTCTTGGTATTCAGGACACGTTAAAGGGGTGAAGGGATACAAATATTTATGGGTTCTGGTATTGCAATCAGAGCCAGTCTTGCATTTATAGGGGGAGAAGAATCTAAAGACCCCCTTCTTCCTACACACTGATCTGATAACTGTTTCCCATTACTGACAGCATCCTTGAAATTAATTAGCAAAGAATAAGAGACTCATAACCTCCAAGAGTAACTGCTCTTTGCTCTTTGGGTAAATGCCCCCAATCCTGCCAAGCATGGAAGGAAAAGTTTTACTTTGCATTATCAGATGGATTAGTTGCAGCCACACACATTACAATCTGATTGTAAAATCTCCAATAGATCCACCAGCAACCAGTAATACTAAGGCCGGTCCAATACGACATCTAAATCTAAAGTTTGGTTACATTGTGACCCAGTGCCCCTTATACAAAAATATGGTTCTGTTATTCTTCAGGATTGGATAAGTATTGGACAGACTTGACTGAAGCGATCATACAATACATAAAGGTGACCAATCAAAATTGTGAACTTTTTTTGTGTCCAGTTACACACTGGTGAGATGGAAAAGACTGCAGTGTGACCACACTAGAATTGGCGATTGGACCCCGGTGGCATCCGGTGATGAAGCATGTGACACAGCAATGCTTTGTGTGTAGCCATTGACAGGGTAACAGGGTACTATTCCCTGAGTGACAGCCAGTGACGGATACCCATCATATCCCAAAGAGATAAGTCATCCTGCACACATCACATGACTCCTGCCATGGCACAGTGAGAAAAGGGGGGAGGCCTGGGCTGCAGTCAGCAGAGATGTGGGCAAATGCATGGGTCAGCAGCATCATCATTGCCATCCTTGGCATTATCATCATCATCACCATCCCCCCTCTTACTTACTTGTGAGCACTGCATAGACGCACTGGAGCACCGGTTGGTACTTTAACCCCCTAAATGCCGAGCTGGGGATCCTTTCTTTAATCCCTTCATAGAATATCCTTCTGGCCACCTCTTGGTCCGAGGTTTGGAATTCGCGGATGTACAGAGGCTGCTCCTTGATGCCCTCCTCCCCCTCGGAGCCAGGGGACCCCAGCGGGGTGTTGCTGCCGGTCAATGGGGGCCACATCTGTGCCGGGGAGACGATCAGGGGGTCCTTCTGGGGTGCAGCTATGGAGCTGGGATCGTCTGCCAGGATTCCCGACTCACAAACCATTTTGGGAGGCAGAAAATGCATGCAAATGGCCAGCCAGGGGGTGAAGGGGTGCAGAGGGGGTGCGGAAGGGTGCAGAGGGGTTGCGGAGGGGTGCCGGCGGACTGATGGCTGGCTGGGCAGTGCGGACGATGAGCAGCGATAGAGAATGTGCTCTGCATCTTACACCACTATTTATATTGCAGCAAAGCCGGTACCCTGTGCATGCACGGAGCTCCCAGGGCCCTAACACCCACCACATTGGCTGCCACAACCCTCCATGTCATGCCTGGGTGGAACATCACCTCCCCCACTGCCTAAATACTGGGCAAGGGATGGGCATGACGGGGCAAGTGGGGAGGGGAGCCCCGGGCCAGACAGGACAAGCTGCTGTGCATCAATGGGGCACATGGTGCCATCATAATCGCTGGCACATTACAAAACAGTCATAGTTATGGGAATCATTTCAGAAATACATATAGTACCCCCATTATTGTCACCACCCTAATTATACAACACTATGGGGTCATAGTTATGGGAATAATTGCAGAAGTACATATAGTACCCCCATTATTATCATCACCCTGTATATACAACGTCATGGGGTCATAGTTTTAGGAATGATTGAAGAAATGTGTATAGGACTGTCATTATCTTTTACATTACAATACATAGAGTCATTATAATTATGTGAATCATTGCAGAAGTACAAATAGTACCCCCATTATTATCACCACCCTATATATACAACGCCATGGGGTCATAGTTATAGGAATCATTGCAGAAGTACATATAATAACCCTATTAATATCACCACCCTGTATATACAAGGCCATGGGTCCATAGTTAACGGAATGATTGCAGAAGTACATATAGTACCCCCATTATTATCACCACCCTAATTATACAACACTATGGGGTCATAGTTATGGGATTAATTGCAGAAGTACATATAGTACCCCCATTATTATCATCACCCCATTATTATCACCACCCTATATATACAACGCCATGGGGTCATAGTTATAGGGATGATTGCAGAAGTACATATAGTAACCCCATTAATATCACCACCCTGTATATACAAGGCCATGGGTCCATAGTTATAGGAATGATTGCAGAAGTACATAATATATACAACGCCATGGGGTCATAGGAATGATTGCAGAAGTACATATAGTACCCCTATTATTATCACCACCCTATATATACAACGCCATGGGGTTATGGGAATGATTGCAGAAGTACATATAGTATCCCCATTATTATCACCACCCTGTGTATACAATGTCATGGGGTCATAATTATAGGAATAAGTGCAGAAGTACATATAGTACCTCCATTATTATCACCCCACCCTAATTATACAACACTATGGGGTCATAGTTATAGGAATGATTGCAGAAGTACACAGAGGACCATCATCCTTCATATTATTTTACATACAATCATAATTATTGGAATAATTGCAGAAGTACCTATAGAACCACCATCATCATCACCCTGTATACACAATACATGGGGTCATAGTTATGGGAATAATTGCAGAAGTACATATAGTACCCCTAAAATTATCACCACCCTATATATACAACGCCATGGGGTTTTGGGAATGATTGCAGAAGTACATATAGTATCCCCATTATTATCACCACCCTGTATATACAAGGCCATGGGTTCATAGTTATAGGAATCATTGCAGAATTGCACCTACCGGTAATTCCTTCATCATCATCCTTCATATTACTATACATACAGTCCTATTTATAGGAATGATTGCAGAAGTACACAAAGGACCATCATCCTTCATATTACTATATGTACAGTCATATTTATAGGAATGATTACAGAAGTATGTATAGGATTGTCATCACTAACATTTACAATACAATACATGGAGTGGTCATACTTACAGGAATGATATAGTCCAAATAGTACCATCACCATCATCCTGCATTTACAATATACGGGGTCAAATTTATATTGCAGAATTCCTTATAGGACCATCATCATCAACATCGTCTAAGTTCATTAGATAGAGTCATATTTATAGGAATGATTGCAGAAGTGTCTATAATAACAACATCATCATCCTTCCTATTGCAATAGATTCATCTGCAAGAAAAACTGCAGAAGTGCACACAGGACCACCATTTCCACCCTGCCTATGCATTACATAATGATCAATTAATAAAGCAGTGAATCTGACACTCACTGAAACATTCTTGGGTGGAGAATCTTCCAGATCCATGTGTTTCAATGACAGTGACTGATTTTCTAGCCTGGAATATTTTAGAATTACTGCTTATAAATAGACCCCATGGAGTAATAGTTATAGTCATTATTATTACATTATTTTCTGCCCATCTGTCACAGAGAGGAGAAAAGTATTAGTGCAGGATCACTATTCACTGCATGTGGCCATTTTTTTTATATCAGTGCTTGCAAAAGTGAACCAAGTGTTCTATTCATCTTACAGTTAATATACATGGAGTCATTATTATGAATGAATGATTTTTTAATTGCGGAAATGTGCATTATCATCATCATTATCATCATCCTATACATACTTGTTAGATAAATACTGCAAGACTAACACTACATCCAGTCATTATTATTACAGTGATAACTGTACATGGGGCACAGAGGGTAGCAGAGGATTATAGTAGGATCATTCTGCACATAAAGTCATGGCACAAATATATATTAATTTATGCATTGCACATAGGGCACAAGGAGTATTACTGCAGGATCACACTGCACTTCATGTGCTCATTATAATTACATCAACGCCTGCATGGGCACAGAGGCAGAGGGTACATTGTGCCCTTATCATCACCCTGCAGATTCATGATGTCAGTTATAATGATTACAGGACAGAATCAATTATGGGGCACAGAGGGCAGATGTGTACAAGATCTTCCTGTACTACATGCAGTCATGCTGTATGGATGTATTCATTAGACATAGGGGGGCAGAAGAATATTACTGCAGTATCACAGTGCAACAGTATCACATGCCGTCATAAATTAATAATCTATTGTATAAAACAAAAGCATATTACCTTAGAATCACAATTCATATAATATCACGTGCAGTCATATAATAATAATCTATTGTATAGAACAGGGGTGTCAAACTCTGGCCCCAAGGGCCAAATCAGCCCCCAACGTCCTTGTTTTTGGCCCCCCAAAAAATCCTAATTATGAACTGTAGCTGGCCCGCCGATGCATTGAAATAGCGCCGCTACTACAATTCCCGGCATCATTTGCGTCTATAGACCAATGGGCTCTCTGCCTATGTGTGGCCCCACATTGGACTGTTTTATAGATGCAAGTAATGCCAGGAATTTTAATAACAGCACTATTTCAATGAAGAGGAAGTTCCAGCCCTGCATTGGCCGTGTCTGGCATTTCCAGCACTCCCCCTCAGCTTTACTTTTCCTTGCTACTCCAAGGCATGGACTTGAATAGTTGAATTTTCATAAAAGAAAAGTGTTATTATTATTGTTAGCCTTTGCAAAAAGGTTACCATTGAAATTTAACTCCGAAGGCTACAAATAGAGAAAGAGGCATAAGATTTTTTTCTAAATAAAAAATCTCTCTAATATAGGTTTGTTCCAGATTGAATGTCAAGCAAAACCACTTTGTTTCCGTATGAAAAGGTTTCCTCAATTTTTTCAATAAGTTTTAAGGTTGGCCCGTGACTTGGTCTAACTTTTTAGTTTTGTCCCTCTGTGCATTGGAGTTTGACACCCCTGGTATAGAACATAAGGATATTACTATAGGATCACACTTCATATTATATCACATGCAGTCATATATTAATGATCTATTGCATTTGGGGCAGGAGGTTTTTGCTATAAGAGCAAAAGAATATTACCATGTATTACCTCGCATTACACCACATGCAGCCCTATGATAATGATTTATTGTATAGAGCGTAAGAATATTGTCATAAGATCACACATCTCATTACACCGCATGCAATCAGATAATAATGATTTATTGAATAGAAGAGAGGAATATTGCTCTAGCATCACACAGCATATAATGCCACATGCAGCGCTCTATTGTATAGAAGAGAAGAATAATAATATAGGACCATGCTGCATATAATGCCACATGCAGTCATATATTAATGATATATTGTATAGGGCATAAGAATACTTCCCATAGGATCACATCTCTTATTACGCCATATGCAGTCATATATTGATGATTTATTGTATGTAGGAGAAGTATATTACCATAAGATTATACCTCTCATTACACCACATGCAGCCCTATATTAATGATTTATTGCACAGGGGAAATTAGACACTATTATATCATTAAACTGTACATTAGTCTGATATGCCAATTATATTATTGATTTTACTGCATATGTGGCTCAGAGAGCAGAGAAATATAACGCAGCATCGCACTGCACAATATACTGTGCAATATATTCCTAGCAATCATATCAGTAAAGACATTTACAGCACATAGGAGGGAAAGAAAAACTTCTTGTAGGCTTCTTTCTCAGCTTTGTTTTTGTTAGCAAACTGTAAAATAACACTTCAGTTAACTAATATAATACACTGAAGGGCATAATTGTATTATAATGCACAGATGTGAACAATCTTTCATTGCTTTTGTAGTATGCAGTGTCTAGGTGAATTGTGGCCTTTTAAAATAAATGAATTGGCTACATATACTAACTGCAGTGGAGGACAAATCTCTACACATGGATCATTTAGGATTTGACAACAGAATATTGAAAAATAACTTTGTACATGAATGCACAGCTACAAATGATTTTACCCTACAATGAATGACTGTGAATCATTGCATGTGGACCAGAGAGGGCACAACAGCTGAACATTATTGCAGTGTCATTTTCAGCATTATGCTATTTGCAGTAAAATAAATTAGATTATTGACGTACTGCACAAGGATCATTTAGGGCATGAGAGAAGAATATTGCAGGCTTAGTGGTTGTGTACTAAGATTGCACTATCACTACACAGGAAGAACTGAACACTGCTGGATAAAACAACATTCATCCAAAGATTCTGGCCCAGATTTCCAAGGACAAGGTATGGCTACAACCCTGGAAATGCCTCTGCCTTCCTGCACAAACTATACTACAAATCACCTTTTTAATTACTAATTAAATCTGGCATTTTTATATTGGAGCCCTTTTACAATGAGTGTGATGTTGTGGTGCATAATAAACATGTGTTAATGCATGCTACAGCAAGTAGTAGTATCTGACCATTTATTGTAGCGTGCCTGTGGTGTGACCATCTTTTTTAGCACATCTGTAGTCTCTGACTATCTCTTGTAGCATGCCTGTAGACTCTAACCATCTCTTTTGGAATGACTGCAGTCTCTGACCATCTCTTGTAGCATTCTTAAAGTTTCTGACTATCTCTTGTAACATGCCTGTAGACTCTGGCTATCTCTTTTAGCATTCCTGCAGTCTCTGACCTTCTCTTGTAGTATGCCTATAGACTCTAACCATCTCTTTTAGCATGCGTGCAGTGTTTCTGACCATCTCTTCTAGCATGCCTGTAGTCTATGACCATCTCTTGTACCATGACTGTAAAATGTTACAATTTCATACAATCTCTGGTAGGTTTCTTTAATCTTTAGTTTCTTATCACTTTATTAATTCACTTATTAATATGTGCAAAGGAGAGCACCCATTCCAAATAGGTTGACCACCCAAGCTTTATATACTTGTTTTAGGCAAAACAAGAAATACCCCTGTACTGGTAATATCCCACAAGGAAAATATGAGACTTAATGAGATATCATTTTTGAAAATGAATATTTAGAAGCACTGGAATCATCACATTAGGGACCAGAATTATCAATTACCATGGGCCAAAAACTGGGCAGTGTCTGTTTGCTGCCTAGATAGTGACCGATCCCTTGTCACACCCCAATGTGTCAGCCCAAAGAATTAGTTTAGCAGAATTAATATTATGCTGTTAGGATCAGCTAGTAAAAGCTTGATAATCGCTGTTTTTTTGGTGACATCATCAGTAATAAAATATAGAACAGTTATATGCAACAGATTTGTGTATATGTAGTAGAACCATATGAGATGTAAATTTAGGAAGCCCTGAGATGAGCTTTAGGAATATTATGTGACTGCTTATAGTGGGATACTACACTTTTCACATCTATAGTATTCTCTGCACCACCTGACTGAATATGTATGCCTGGAAAAGACTGTAAAAAGCCGTTACGAGCCCATTATTATTAATAATATTATTATAAGCTCGTATAAATTAATCAGTTGCCCACGCTAGTCCTACTGAAAATAGACTGCAGAGAAAATGCAGATTCTACCTAGATTGACCTGGCAGAAAATATTGATATATAACCCAGCTAGTGAGACAACAGTTTGATCTTTTTACTTTTAATATAGAACCACAACCTTTTTTTCTGGAGTTCCTTTTTTGGAGGACTGCTGGAAAGATCTTGACCTGACCTGATTCTGCAGGTTATTGCAGAATTTTAGAAAATCTGCATATTTGATCTGATCATTTCTATTACAACTGATTTTTATTACACAGTATTTATATAGCGCCAACATATTACAAAGTTCATTGTCGTATCAATAACTGACAAGCTTATTGCTCACAATCCAATGTCATGGTCATGTGGCATAAGCATAGCCTAAGGAAAATTTTTGAGGGAAAGCCAATTAACCTAAATGCCGGAGGAAACCTGCGCAAACTCAGGCAGAAGATAGAAACTCCTTGCAGATAGAGTCCTGGCCAGGATACAAACCTGTGACTTACTGCTGCAGAGGCCAGAGTGTTAACCACTGAGCAAACCATGCTGCCTTACTGTTCAGGAAGGACCATTATGGATGTCATTGGAAGAGAGCACAGTGGGATGACATTTGCTTTTCTTCTACCCTCGTCTAACCATATAACAGGTGCTGAGTGTACAGTTCCTTCATCCGTCACTGGAAACGATCATGAAAAGTATTTTCCAGCTACAGAAATTGGATGTGTGTACAAACAATCAAGATCACTTTGTGTGAAAATATGAAAATTGTTAAATTCTTTCTCATACTTATTTAATATAAAAAGATTCTGTTCATAGAAGTATATATTATGTGACAAACGTTGTCCAATTTTAAGAGAAAACTATTTATATTACACTTTACTTGACATATGTGTATTTTATATAAAATATACATCTCACTCCAATGTATGTGTAGCTTTATAATAGTCCCCATATGATTTTTAACACACTTATTTTACAAACTTGGTCATGATTTAAATGAATAACTTTTAGATATTCTTTATATAATGTTACTGAAAAAATTGCCATATGGAAAAAACTTTAACCGTTAAATTACCCCTATACCCCCTTGATGTGTCATTGGCTGGAAACCTGTGTCCTTGAGCCTTGATCACTGGAACTGAACTTCTTGTGCTCACCAAGCAAATTATCATGAGGCTTTAAATCCGGCAGATCCCGACAGATGACAAATAAACAGAATGCAGTTTCAGCAAATGTCACTTGAACACTCAAGATGATGTAGCTGCTATCTAAGGCTTACTGCTGTGCACCCACATGTACATAACACATCCCGTCTTAACACTTCATTTACAAAAATATACATCTGTCAGATAGTCTGGATGCTGCCTTGGCTTGCTTTGTTAAGTGTTTTGTATGATAGTTTTTACACAGGGTTACTACTTCTGGAAAGAAAAACCTCCACAATATCCCACCAATGATGCTGATTTTTAGGAAAGTTCTGCTAAGTACCCCACTGAGATCAGCTGGTTTACAACAGCAGTTATGCAGTTCATTTAAAGGTATTGTATCCTCTTATTGTGTGATGTACTGTGCAGTCTGTACCTTTTTATTTTCTGAATAGGAAGAATTACATAGGAAGAGTTTGGAATACTTGGTTTGCACTTACCAAAGCTCAGAAATGGTATTACCACAACAAAATGTTATCGCCAATAAAGTAATAAGTTGATCTGGTGCTGAATGGCTTTGCTGCTTTATTCAGGCCACCCAAAGTGATGCATGGGCCCCTGTTTGTCACCTGAGTTATACAAGGATATGTGACAGTGCTAACTGGTCCATTGATGTCAAATAAACTAAATCAAAAAACTTCTTCATACTTGGAAATATGGAAGGAAGACAGTGAGCAGAACCATGAAGACAACACCTAATTTCAAGAGGCCAGGTGACATCAACAAGTCTTTTAACAAAACCTGGGAGCCTAAAATCCTTTAGGAATTTTCTCCAGCCCATCACAAAGGATTTTGAGCTCCTGACTTTTCTCAAATAATAAAGTGAAGTGTTGAAGACCAAGGCCAAAGTGTTTTCTACATTTCTTTTGTGGGACAAAATCATTTTCAAGCCATTTCTGTTTGGTGGTGCAGCAAAGCACACCTTCTATTTGTCCTGGAAGGTTTGTATTTAATGTCAGAAAAAATCAGTAAGTTAAATTACTGAAAGAGTTTATTACCAAAGTTTGAAGAATTTTGTAGAATACACTGAATATAAAAAAAACAATTTATGTCATGCCGTAACCCACAGTCCATCAGAAGTCGTTTTTTTGTGGTAAAGTGATGAAAGTGGCCTTTTTGTGATCTGCATGAATACATTTACATGACATGTCACAATACCTCTACCTTTTATGATTTTATTACCTTGAGCATCAGTGTAGTGACTTTACCTGGTCTGAGATACTGTTATCAGTCTGCTACAGGAAATAAGAAGGAATGATTTAGTCTCCTATTCCCCAGTGACTGAGTTGCAACATTGTAAAAAGTCACAAAGTGCAATTCTGCAGCAGGGGCTACAGGTATATCAAACATTTGTGAACTGCTGCATAATGGTTTAATGCACTTGATGTATACCGAATAGTCCCTATGCACAGGATGTTCTTTTGTTGAGCACTGTAAATGTTTCTTTTTTTCCTCTCTTCATTAAATAAAGAATGTTAAAAAAAAAAATCTAGGAGCTGCACAAGCACTAGAGTTGACACGAGTGTGTCATCGTAGTCTAGGAGTAGAAGTTGACCATGGATTATGCCTGAATGAAGATGCCTTTGTCCCTCCAAAAAGGCAATGTAAGGGGAGTACTGTGTAACAGAAGATCAATGTCTGGAAGTGTTAGGCTACGTACACGCGTCAGGTGATTCTTGTCCGATACTCACCTCAGGGCTGATACCGGATGAGAATCTGGCATATGTGTACAGCGCTCGTCGTTCATCTTGGGAGGTCCACGGACGACAAATGAACATATTGAACGTGAAGGGGGGAGAGCACAGCGGGGTGCTGCTTTGTTTTTCTCCCCCCTCTCCATAGAGCAGAACGGTGCTGTATGTACAACACTCGTTCATGCACATCCTTTCCAACAACAATTATTGTAGCCTTACACTTACACATTATTCAGCGTGCATGCATTTAAACATAAAAATATATCTGATGCTAGGTCCATCGTAACACTGACCAGATGGTATTAATGTTTGGGATCCCTTAATGAATAAGCCCATTTGTGTGGGTGTAGTACCTTGCATCTGATTTTTCAGTTTAATTCGCAGTTCCACATTTCTCCCTAGTAATAGCTTGCATACTGACTGACAGACGCTAGCGAGATGGACCACACTCCGCTTTGATGTAATCTATTTTTATGCTGTGTCTAGGAGCCACAGAAGCTATTGATTCATATTAGGTGTTCCTGCTGAAGATTTGAGCTCTTATGAGCGGCACAGATGTCTGAGCGACGCCGCACAATGCCAGCCTGCAGGGCAGGAAAACCAGCTTAAGGACATGTGACGCTGCAGCTTGCGGCAGCCTCGTCCTGGAGGAAGCTGAATCACAGCTCATTCATGTTTCTGAGTGATAACAGCCAATATCTTAATGCTGCAGTGCACACAGCTGGATATCTGCGCTTATATAAGCATCCTCTCCAGAATGGATTCATTTATATACTTCACCTGACAACGCACACAGGGGACACTAAGCATCACTTAGCAAACAGCTGGAAATGGGGACTTTATCAACAAAAACTACCAATCAGATTTCAGTTTTCACTGTCAAGATCAGTTTCTGGCTGGTCAGCACAGTTTATATTGCAGATACATAAATGGGGCCTACTGCAGATGGATATTTCATTGCTATGTATTATTGCTGCGTCAGATTAGGATTTACAAGGTCTTTGAGATGACTTACAGGAGCTCATCATAAAATCATTAGGAATGTTTATAATCGGTGGCAACACAATAACCTTCACTTTTTTCTCCTACTTAATTCATATCTGCCAACTGTCCCTGACTTGAAGGAGCTGATCCTCTTTCCGAGTCCCTCTTTAGTTGTCCCTCTTTTTGGCTGGTTATATACACTTAAAAAAACTTGAAAACTTTTCATCCAGCCTCTAAATCAGGGGTCCAAATGAGGAGGTAATGGAGAGCAGTTTGGCTGAGGAGGGAAGGTTGGGCTCATCCAGTGCAACATTAAAATCACTAGCCTCTAAATCAGGGGTCGGCCACTAGTTTTATGGCCACTAGCCCCTCCCCCCCCCCCGGAAGTGAAATCCCTCTCCTCCTTATGCATTGCAGGGGAGAGGGATTTCCCTTCAGGGAGCTTTCCCTATTTACTGCGGTGGTGGAAATATCAATGCTGGCAGCAGTAAATAGGGGAGCCACTGCAAGGGGGCGGCACCGGAGCTCCAGCGGCTTCGGTAGTTCCTAAAGCCCCCTGGCTGACTCCGGAGCCGGCATTAGGCCGGATCGGCCAGGGGGCCGGAACGAACTACCGACTAGGCTGTATGTGGCCTAAAGGCCAAAGTTTGCCGACCCTTGTTCTAAATTATTCCATTTGTTATTTTTAAAAATAATATGAATACTTATATCACCCCACCTAAATTAACTTGGCCACAACTTAAAGACATATAATATGTAGCAACAACAATTATTGGGACTTTTGAAGCCCCACTACACTAATTCATAGGATTATACTAATTCAAAAGAATCATCTTCCCACTGTTAAAAACCTTTATTTATTACATCTTACTAAAATACATAGACAATTAACAATAAAAAACAATTTTCCACACTTCTCAATATAAAATCTCCTGAGTGGGATATTCTGTTACAGCATACGAGTATTCACACTTATTTTCTACGCGTTTCACAGAATTGACTCGGCTTACTCAGTCAAACAGATCATTTTACAATCATAAAAAGTTCCAAAAGCAGAAGATCATGATTACAAAAATCTTTTGAATATTTTGAAAAATAAATATAAAGGAAACTGTAAAAACTGTGTAACTGTGTAAAAAAAAATACCTTTTCAGTTTAACTGATTACTTTGCATTTTCATTGTTTATAGAGAGTGGTAGGGATGTCATTTGCCTTCATACTTTGAGCTAAAAAGTGTCCATATCTTCAAAAGTTGGGAGATGTTCTGTAAATTATCATTAAAGTGATCCTAGCGTTAGATATTTTTTGTATGCTGCATGCAAGATAATGTGTTTTGTATCTACGAGTATATATTACCTCTTACAGGGATCACAGTGACCCAAGACAATACCATCATCTGCTTTTCTATCTAAGAGGACAGAGCCATCCTTGTCCAGGCATTATCCAAGCCACCATCTACTTCCCGGACTGAGAAGACATATAAATCCTGGGGTGCCTGTGCAGGTTTTGGCTGTATATTAACATCTTGTCAAAGCTATGCCCCATTTGCAGCTGCTTTGCTGTGAATTAAAGTGGAACTTTCAGTAACTTTGCATGAATAAATTCTTGGCAAGTTGCAGTAAACAGCACCAATTTTATTTTTAAGGAAAAGCTCCAACTTTGGTATTAAAACACAATCTCTATATGATAAGTGAAGCTTTACCAAATGCCTAACCCATAGTTGCCTACTTACCAAAATCCAAAGAATAAAGCTTTATGTACATTCCTCTGCTGCAAATCTTCTTGCCAACCTTTGCCTGATGGTCCCAATGGGACTTCCATGGGTCGTTTGCTGTCCTATAGAATCTATGGGCCTGTATTGCACTGACAGGGGCAAGAAAGACTTGTGGCTGTGGCTTTAAGCTCCAGTTCAATGACTTTACCATGAAAAAGCATTCTGCTGCAGGCAGGTGAAAGCAATGTATCAGTCTCTAATGCAACTTTGTAGCAATTCCTAAGGTGAGAAGCTTCATAAGAGGCTGATCTGTGTCAAACATCAAAGAACACAGGAAAAAGATTTTACATGACTGTCTGTGCCAACATCTCAGTCAAGGAAGCAGATGGTGACCCTGGATGCCGGTTAAACAAAGATGGCTCATTCCTGATAGCAAGTAAAGCAGATGAAAGCATTGACAAGGGGGGTCAATTTTACAGGCTTGCTCATATTTAACTTCTTCTTTACTTTTAAGCAATTAGCTGATGATCTGCCAGACCCCAGCAGATTAACTGATTTCATAGAAGAATCTTTGCATTTCTGGTCACCTTTCCTATGAAATTCCTATAGCCCACAGAGCATATTTACTATTAAATAAAATGTCATATGATGATTTTGTGCCAGCTTGATGAAGCATGAGCATGATACTTGTCTAGTGTACATGTGTAAAGTGTGTGCAGAGCTGCAGAAGGAGCTTATCTGTAAACTTTCCATAGAACATTTGTGTCTCTTGGCTTTTTATAGGTGATTTAAAGTTCACCATATCTTGTGCTGTGAACATTTTGTATTGATTACTAGATTGTTTTTCATATTTCCCTGGGACTGTGATATTTTTGTGTTTTTTTAAATATATATGAGATTGACCTTTAAATTGACTTAAATGGTAAAATAAAGAATATTTCACTCAGAATACATCTGAAATGTTTTCACAGGGATTGCTATGAAGAGTGCTACTATGTCTCTTGCGAGGCCACTTTCAGCAGCATTTAGGATTTGTCCAATGACGAAGAAAGAAAAGGTCACTGCTTGGACTAAAAAATTATGAAATAAGGTATATACAGTATATAGGCCAAATCCTGAGTTATGATAGACCTTACATATGTAAATCATCCTTGCATGAAAAACAGAAGGGATGAAATGCAATTTTTTTCAGGAGAAAATGCTGATTTAGGCTTCCCCAGCCCAGAGCTACGTACACACGTCAGATGATTGACATCCATGACAAACAGTTGTGCTGGTCTCAGGAGAAAATCTGACATGTGTACAGCTTATCAGGAACAACCATTGTGCATTCCTATAGAGGAGAGCGCAGTTGGAGTGCCACTTTTTCGTCCTCCCACTTCCAAAGAACTGAACAGCACTGTGTGTTCATCTGTTACTAGAAGCAATCACAAAAATCATTTGCAGCAACCATCATCTGACATCTGTATGGGGCCTAGGATTTTGGTAGCATGAACTTTGCTAGAAGAAAGGATCAGCCAATTTTATCTCCTTTCACAGAGGCTTTTGGGTATGTGAGAAACCCTGAAAAGAGAAGTAGCTTAGCAATTTAGTTAATATTAAAATACATATTAAGATGTATAATATAGGGAATAATAAGATCACTTGTAACAGTGTCCTGAAAGGTCTCTTCATGTGTCGGAGACACAACAGGAAGTCAAAGGAAACATCCCCAAAATGAGCAGAGATATAAAATGTGCAACTGTAACATTTTGGATTGACCATCACTTGCAGTCCCAGGAACAATGGTCACTGAGACAAAGAAAGTAGGACAGTTTGGACACAGAGCCTGATTTTTTAAAGCTCACCAAGGCTGGAGAGAATACACCTTCATCAGTGAAGCTGTGTGATCCAGCAAAACCAAATCATTTTTTATTTGCTAGCAAATGTTTTGAATCCTGGACCAGATTCATTCCAGGTTTGCTGGATCACCCAGCTTCACTGATGAAAGTTTATCCTCTCCACCCTTGGAGTTTTGATAAATCAGACCCAAAGACTACTAGTAATATTATCCTGGCAGAGGTTCCAAACCGTCAGAACTTCATGCAAAGCTTTAACAAGGCATTGGCTTTAGATACACTTTAAAGCTGAGCTCAGGAAAAGGCAAACGTGTATTTATGCTTTTGTGTGTTTTGTGGATTTCATGCAGAACTGTTCAATACTTTGCCTCTGTACAGGAACCTGTATGTAATAAAGACCAGTCTTTGCCTCTCTTTTCTTGTGCAGGGTGACTGGTCTGGTATCCCCCCCTTGTAGTTTTCTGCACGTAGTGAGTGGGCTATACAATGCCCCTTCCACAGCTCTGCTTTCTGCACAGTGTATGTACAACACAGCGATTATGTCACTTTTATTCTTATATAGGTAAATATGGGTTTGCAAAAGGTGCATGCAAAGTGGATTAATACATTTTGGGATCATTGTTTATACTGTATATTGTAGAAATAGTTTATACATATAGAATATAGTTTATATTTAAAGGAAAATTGTTTCTGGAATTTAGCTTTAAAGTGTAAATGAACCCAGAAACCCAATAAACTTTTCAGCGACGTGTCTTTCTTTCATCCCTCTGGTCGGGTTAACTGACACAACTGTGTAATTTGGGGAAAATCAAAGAGCAGAAATTCTAGAGCATGAACAAGACTCTCCGAAGCTGGTGGTTTGGTGTGCAATGTCTAGCACTGGGCTGATTGGTCTATTTTCCTCCTGTGATACATCTGGTAACACAACCACCGTTACAGGGGGAAATTACCTGGAGATGCTGCAGGTTGCTGTGCCACAACTTCAGGCGAGGAGTGACCCTGCTAATGTCTCCTGAACTTTTTTGGTGGGGCAAGGTGTATGCCGCTAAGCTTCGTAACCTGTAAACGGCAACAACTCTTTTGTTGATGCTAAAAATATGAACTAACGCAGTTTGTTGTATAATTTTTAGGAATTCTTTAAAAGTTTACAGTGACTTTTGGGACACCCTGTATTGCTGCTTACTGGTCCTTTGATGTGGTTATAATTTTTTCATTTTGTAGGCAAAAAAACATATTACCAAGTGCAGAAAATAACTAATCTTGGCAAACATGCAGCATTCATGTCATTTATTTTTCAGCTTACAAAACACCATAAATAATGTTTTCTGTTCTTGGTAAACTTCTAGTCCCACCAATTCACCATGCAATGAAGATGAACAAAGGTAGACATGTTCATAGCCCAGCCATAGCTCCCTTCCATTGGTTCAATAAACAAGTGACCGAAAACTAGGACAATATAGTAGCTACAGCTAAAAGCAAGGAAAAAATTTGAAAAAATGCAGCTACTTTAGCTAAGGACAAGTAAGCCGCAATAAATTTACCAATAAATATAAAGTTGACCTATATTTAAATGTTATCATAAAGCATCTGAATGTGGGCGACATTAAAATATATTAGAGTCCAGACTGTGTAAGAAATTATTATAGAGTATAATCAGCTCAATATGATTTAAATGGCTCCTAGTGGTAGACTCATAATTCCTGCTATAAGACTATTGTTCATGTACTCAGTAATGAAAGAGAACATCCAATATTTTAGTACAGATAAATACCATAAATCTTTACTTTAGGATTAGGGTGACCACGCACTCACGTGATCCATCCATGTAATTAGGTAGATTTAGGGTAATTTGCTGAAAGCCGGTGTGTGAACTTGTTACTATTAGAAAAAAAAGTGTATGAATATGAAGTTGTTACTGACTATGGTAAAGTGCCAAAACCACTGATATCTGAGTTATGCTACTGTGGGTCTTAAAGTGAACCTGTCATGAGAAATATAAAGGGACATTGCTGGTCTCTGCCTGAAAACTCTGGCTGTTGCTGTGTAGCATTTTAAGTCACATGAATTAGAATCTGGATTGTCAGGGATAAACCACAATTTATATTTGACTTATTTATACACATACAGGTACCCAAAGTGCAATGGTACCTACCCCAAGCCACCACATGGCAAGAAATACTATCCCAGCACCCAGAGATGATGAAGACACCAGTCTAATGACTTAGGGGGTGGTAAACCTAACCAATTAGGGAATATATCTACTAATTAGGCATTCCCAAACATTACTAGAGAAATTAATTGTCTTTTAGTTTAGTTATGGGACTTCCACATTCATCTCTTCATCTCCAGACTCTTCACTTATCACCAAGTGACGGGTCGTCCTGAAAGCTGCAACGCTGATCTTGTTTATGCTGACTTGTAGGTGTTTGTAAATCACAAAACTTGCTGAAAAGAGTCGCAAATTTATTGACATGTGCAACATTTTAGATATTTCTACAATACTTCAGCTTCATATTTATCTGTATATTGGTCTACTTCTAGAAACAATAATGAATTTTGGAAATGTGCCCCTGCTTTGAGAAGGTCCAGTTTCTGCACTGCAGCAGTAGAACAGAAGTCTTTTACAGAGCAGAGAGTTGCTGTTAGATAAGGATGACTAAAGCTGCGTACACACTTCCAATTTTTATCGTTGGAAATGAACGACGAACGACCGATTGGCCAAAAATCGTTCGTAAAAAAAGTAACCAACGACGCCGACGAACGAGGATAGTCGTTG
>NC_092860.1:140463541-140469912 GCF_032062135.1 Pyxicephalus adspersus
TTATCTGTATGTACAGGATCGGTGCCATACAATCGTTCGCAGATATCGTGCAGGATCGTTCGTCGTTCGTTTACCAACGATATTAATTGAAAGTGTGTACGTAGCTTTAGAGCTTATTGTTGCTTGAAATCTTTTGTGATCATATTCACTGACAGATGAATGAATGAGCACTGTACACACAGCTCTGTTCTGTTCAATGGAGGGGGGGGGGCGAACAACCCCACTTCAACGGTTGTTCCCGTCCAGTCCAGTCGTTCATTAATCAGTCATGACATATTGGTTAATAGAGTCAGTGGATTGCTATACCTATGGCAAATTTTCCCCGAAACAAAGACAACTATTTGTCTCAGGTGAGAATCATCTGGCCTGTGTACATAGCCTAATTTGTGGGGCAACAACTCTAAGGGCTCCCAGGAGCTTCTCTACACAGCCTTCCCATCCTCTAGCACTCCTGTACTTGGCATGCTCTGTATATTTGGGTTAACACTTTTCGAGGAGGCACTAATAGGCTCCCCCCATAAAATCTGCACCAGGGCTTACATATCTTTACTTACACACCTGGCAAACAATAAAACATCATCTCTTACAGGGCTATTTGCATTTCTAAAATACTAGCTGTCAATTAAGTGCCAACACCTGAATTTTCTGTTAAATCAAGAAGTCGTTGTATACCCATTATCAAAGACTGACTATTCTGGTGACCCCGAGACCTTCATCCTAAGTGGTTACAGTGATATTGGAAAGACTTAAAGGGTTTTAAGCCATTAATTTCCAGTTATAAGTGTTTTGTTTCAGGCCCATGCATTGTATTTCCACTTAACCATCTGGAACTGTGCAGAATAGAATAAGTTTCACTTTCCTTCATTCTGTCCATTTTGTTGCCTTTGGAACGTGCATACCCTGCTGTATTCTATTGTCTGGCCTTGAGGCGGAAGATTAGTGTTCTTCTGTCCTTCCGACAGAAAATTTCATAAGATCTGCAATAATAACTGCTCTCTTTCTGGACGTCAGTCACTGCAGTGTCCTGTTCTGCTGACATCTCCAGCAGGGTTACATTTGTAGGGTAGACAGAATCCTTGGCGTTTGCCTATTACTTCACTCTGCACCTGCATATTGGCTTGCACCACCACTGACTCGACTTACAAAATACATATTGATTTCGTCTTCTTTTTTTCCTCTTTAGTCATCACATTCCCTGACCGTGGCTTCTAGGAAAAAATAGCATTTTGTCTTGTTATGTGGAAGCATTGGCCTATTCCCAAGCTTTCCCCAAATACCGATGAATGGGGACATTGTCCTCCCCCGGTTTCTGGGCCGACGGGCTCTGGGTGAGAGCCAGTCCATTGATGGAGAGAGCAGAGCCCGGCCTAACCCACCTTACAAGACAAGAATACATGTAAGGATCACTGTAAACATGACTATTTGTCTTTACACATTTGTTGTATATGACACTAAATTTACATGTTTAAAATCTTGTTAAATCACTTTGTAAATCATCCTCCTGCCATGATTGACCTCACCGTCTGAAATAGCAAATTCCCTGGCTGTCATTTTGGAGCCTATGTCCTAGATCAAGATCACTAATCAGGGGGTTGATCCAAGCAAAAGGTTCATCTAACTGTCTCTCAATACTTTTCTGTATTACAATGGTAATGTAGAAGGGTTTAAAACCTTGTCAAATGATGCTGCCTCCTGTGTCCTATTCTGGAGATTGTTCTGTACTTTCCCAGAGACAAAACAGGAAATGAAGGGAAATATACCCAAGTGTAGAGAATACCCTTCTTATGCTTTTGCCTCTGGGACAGATACAGTAGATGCCCAAGGTGGAAGACCTCCACTTTGGATGAAAACTCCACAAGACAGGGATGCCCGTTGTCTCCCCTACTCTTCATTCTGCTCCTTGGACCCTTACTAGGCCATATTCACAAGAATCCAGATATTAAGGGTATTAGGGTAGGTTCCATTGATCACAAAGTGGCTGCATATGCGGACGATCTACTCTTTTATATTACTGTTCCCCTGGTGACTCTTCCCAACTTACTACTGGAGTTGCGTCGTTATGCTCAATTCTCCGACTATAAAATCAATCTCCAAAAATCAGAGGTGTTAGACATTAACTTACCACCTGAGTTACGGAAAGCGCTAGGACCCCCCTTCCCGTTTAAGATGGCACGAGGTTTTGTCAGATACCTGGGCACTAATATCCCTGCTGACCTTAGAAGAGTAGTAGAATTGAACTTTATACCACTACTTAACTTCATACACAGCGATCTTCAGAAATGGCGACAACAGACCTTCTCTTGGTTTGGCTGATGCAATATCTTAAAAATGAACATCATGCCACGTCTTCTCTACTTACTGCAAACATTACCTGTACGTATTCCTCTTCATTTGCTGCATAAAATTCGCTCTGAATTCCTGAGATTCGTTTGGAATACTGAGACCCCTCGTCTTAACAAATTAATTCTTCGACTCCCAAAGGATCAAGGGGGGATGGCTTTCCCGAACCCAATACTGTACCACAGGGCGGTACATCTGACCCGTTTGGTAGACTGGTGCAGACACGCCAGCTTCAAGGGATGGGTGACCCTGGGGGACGCGCAGTCTCCTGTAATGCTAAGTGTAGCGGCATGGTCCCCTGGTGAGGACACAATTGCCCTACGCCGACACCCTCTGATAGGTAAGACGCTTAGAGTGGTAGCGAGGTATTTCCGCACAGAAGGAATTACTGTGTTCCCCTCCCCTATGTCCCCTATTCTAGGTCACCCCAAGTTTCCAACTAGCAGGAGAGACCCAGTATATAAGATCTGGATTGAGAGCGGTGTCTATCGGGCTATCCATTTCCTACACCATTCCCTCTGGTCCACTATGGAACTGACAGTCCAGGACCCTTCAGCGCCATATTTTGTCACTAAATGGGAGAGAGATCTTGGTATTAAATTTACCAAAGATCAAATATAGTGTATGTTATATTACCGGCACAAAGCCTCTATCAGCAATCGTTATCAGGAGACTAATTACAAAGTGCCTACCAAGTGGTATAGAACCCCCGATCGGCTGGCGAAACTCTTTCCACACACTAGCTTAGTGTGTTGGCGTTGTGGACAACACGCAGGTACGCTGTTACACATATTTTGGACCTGCCCTAGTCTGGCTTCATTCTGGGCAGCTGTTGCTGATATTGTGCAAAAGCTGACAGAAGTGTGGATACGGGATAAACCGGAGCTTGTTCTGCTCCATGTATCAGCAATTTTGAGGAAATGTTATAAAAGGTCGCTGCTGCGCCATCTGTTAAATGCGGCCAAGGCCTGCATCCCACCGCTGTGGAGACAAACTGCTCCACCTACTGTGCAGCAATGGTTGACCAGGGTAAACGATACTTATTATATGGAGGAGCTTATGAGTGCAGGAGACCATTCTACACGCAGACCTATACGTACCTGGTATTATTGGGACGAATTTAAGACCACTGCAGATTATTTGCGGCTTCTCCGCCCACTACCGTGAGATTATGGCGCCTCCACTGTTTATCAAGCCCCACCCCCCCTGCCCTCCCTCCCACCCTTCTTTCTTTTTTCTGACCCTTGCCAGCCCATCCCCCCCCCCTTTTTTTTTCTTCTCTTTCTCTCTTTCTCCCCTTTCTTTTTCTCTACTTCCGCATATAAAATCAGTAACCAATGAAACCTGATAGAAGATTGCTTACTGTTACAATGGGAGTATTATTGTGTGCGTATAAATTTTTTTTTCTTCTTCTTGTCATAACGTGGCATACTGTATGTTATTTCTAAGTCACTAGATATGAATATTTCCATAAAACTGTATGTCCCTTCATGTTTTTGTTTAATATTGTCTTTTGGATTTACTAGTTTGAGTTATGTAAATGTCTGTTTTTATTGGTTGCTAATAAAAAAAAAAATAAAAATAATAAAAAAAAATAAATAAAAAACATACATATGTGGGAGGTGGTCTACCTAACTAGTTTTTTTGTATTTGGAGACTTAGTATTATGTTCATAATATAAGTCTTGCATGCCTTGCTCAGTCTTCCATGGGTGAAACACAGGTTCACTTTCTGCTAGTAAATTTGCCTTTGGACAAAGTAAAACAGTCTGCAGACGCAGTTATTTTTTTAGAAAAATACATGCAGTATGACCCTTTACAAGCATAGTCCCCCGCTGCTGAACAGCACTGATCTGCCATCCAGCAGATGAACAATGGTCTATTGAGTGCCAAGCTGGAGACATTTCGGTTGAAAGCTTGTAACACAGTTCTGCGCTGACACACTTTGCTGCTCCACTGATCAATAGCACTTTCTTCCTTTTGACAACTTCTTTGTCACAGCCCAGACAGGTTCTCTTTTAATATCAAGTTACAGTGAAAGTTATTAAAGTTGACAGAAGCCAGACACTGTGCAAATCTGGGTTTACATGGGAGGACGGGATTAGGTTTTTGGATGTTAAAAATTTGAGTAAAGAAGAATTTTTAAACAAGTTAAAGGAGACCTCAAGGCCAATCTCAGAATCTAGTAATCGACAATAGGAATAAATACATACCTCTGTTGTATTTTGTAAGCGGGGACCCAGATATGGTGCAGATGTGGTGGCAGCAGCAGAGACCCTATGATAGGAGCAGCATGCATCACACACTTTGGTATGAGTCGTATGGGAAGATGCCCACCAAGGGAGTGGGAAATTTTCTCGACAGTGTGAGCATTTTATGTATGTGCAAGCTTCACAATTAGAGGATGTGCAGAGGGCATTGCGTATCTAACGTAAAAGTAACTGTCCTAGTATCACATATATATTATTACCATGACACCACTACAATCTATTCCGCCTGACCAAGTTTCTAACAACAGCAGTATATCCTATTGACCAAAGAAATGTCAAAGGCTCATAGGCAGAGGTATTTGCATTTTCTGTGCCCCTTTTTAACTCCAAGACACTGTTGCTAATAATGGCATTGTTTTATTTTGCCACTAATAATTTAATCAGTTTCATCTGAGAATAATGACGTGGTGGTGTATCCTATCTCAAATGAGGCTGTTAAACATATGAGTGGGGGGAGTCCATGATAGAGTGGGTATGGTCAAGGCTGGATTTGTACCTTTTCCCCCTAGGCAAGCTAGCTTGTGCTCGAGGGCAAATGTTGGTGGGTGACCATGATGATAATGGAAGGTCATTAATGGGAGCCATGATAGTTGTGTAGCCCTATGCCAAGACATTTTATATAATATAATGATAACATTACAGCTACAATAGCAGTAAAAATACCATTCATACTGGCCATGGCAGCTTAGGCCATGACCTAGGTGCCCTTGTGAGGAAACTGGCCCTAGTTATGGTAAAGACAAGACACCAGGTCCATACCTCAATACCACATACCCAGCAAGGGAGATATAGACACTGTACATGAAAAATATGAACAGTTCATCGCTATTCCTCTATGCATGCAAAAATAATTGTGCCTGTAAATCCTATCAGATTAGGTAGTTCATATCTGTATGAGTTCCTGATGATGAGGCTAAGTGTGCACCCATTTTTGGGAATGAGAAGTGAAGGCATACATTCACACAAATGCCTTAGCTCTTTAATTGGAATTCTTTATATTAATTTATGTTGACGGATTCATATTTTATTTAGTGTTGTTAGCACATATTCTTCATATCATGTTAATGTATAATAGGTTACTTTTACTGGGGATCTATGGTGATCAACACATAAGTATTGCCACCACTGGTCACGCATGACACTTCTGTGTCTAATGTGGTGGTACTTTGTGTCTGTGCCAAGTAAAACAATCCCCACAAGTGATCAGTTTCTGGCTGGGACTTTAAGCACATATATAACATCTCCATGTACAAATATGCAGTCTTCAGGGTGAGTATGAAAAAGTCTTCTGTTCTAAAGATTCTAATGGTGAAATAACCATACATTGCTGGTCTCTGGGAGAACATGGTTCCCAATCTCTCATTAGAATGTAACCATTTCTGTTTTTAGCATTCTTCAATTATTAAGAAAGGAGTCATCAGCATTTGATAATTCCTGTTTTTTAATGCAAAACTCAAGAATACTAGAATTCTGTAAACCCAGCACAGCAAAACTTTAACTGGAAGTACATTGGGCAGCACTAGTAGGGAATCAGGGACCTTCTCTATACAGGTATATTAACAGGGAGGGAGCGAGTGAAGGGGAGTAAAGAGATGACCACATCAGTGAACTGTTGGTCATGCATTGTCCAGTTAGGAACCTGGGTAGGTGTCCTTGACATAGAAGATGCAGAAATCTATATAATAAATAGGAACTGTAGTCTTTAAAGTTGGAATTGTATGACAACCATGTTACAATGTATACATTTAATCATATGTGTACA
>NC_092860.1:140469985-140486672 GCF_032062135.1 Pyxicephalus adspersus
GTTTTCAGAAGGAGGGGGCAATGGCAGCCTAAAGCTATCCCACAACAGCTATCATTTAATAGTATTATATAAATAATATGTGAATCCATAGGAAACACAACTCATTATATACAGGTAATGTTATAATATTATTAGATTCATATTTTCTTTATGGAAACAGCAAGCGGTATTGTTATTTCCAGTAAAAGTACATAAAATATAGGCTACAAAATAAAAGAATAATATAACATGGTTACCACTGGAGCAATACAAAACTGCATACTTGATAACATAGGAAAGAAAATCGATAAAAATATTTTTTGTTCAACATGGTCATGAGACCGCAAATTTTCCTATCACATTGATGCTCTAAAGGTTGGAGAGTGTAATCAACCAGGAGCCAAGTTGTTATTTAAATTGGAGTCAGCTATTTCCAACCAGACAGCCTCCAGTCAATGTGAACATTCCAATAATTGGTGGTTGGTAGGAGAGGTACCACCCTAAAGTTTGCAGTGATGTTTTGTAGGGCAGAAGAGGGAGCGTTTAAAGCTTTTATGTGATAGGCTGACACATGAACTACAAAATTCTGTTGGACTTCTCTATCTGGGATAGAGCCATGCTAACAACACTATTTAGAGATTTGCAGCCCGTGGTCAATGTTGTCAGCACAAAACATAAAGTTAAGCTATGCTGAAAATAAAGGCAGAAGAATTTTTACTCTAAATGACTGGAGTATGAGTAAGTTATTTTTATGCATTTATTTTAGAATCAAAATAGTATTTTTTCTTATAAAAGATGTTATCTAGACAAAATATTAAACTAAAAACATAACAACCTAAACACCTACCATTTTGTTTTTTTTATAAACTGTTCTGTAGATTAGGTATTGGTATAGCAAGGAGTACAATTCAGGTGCTAATGTGTGGGTTACATTCTTCATATGTTATTCACTCATGAAATATATTTGTAATGAATGGAGCAGTATGATCACACTCTGTAGTAGCTGGTAATATTGCTGCAAATTCCATCCGCTGTGTGTGGTATGTCTTATTGCTGTTTAATCCAAAGGGTGCAATGTATCATTGCCGGCTAGATTTATTGCTGGAGAGTATTTAGCCCTTGTCAGCATATATGGAAAACTGAATAGACCTCACTTTAAATAAAAGACGCCTTTAACCGGTGCTGAGGGCATGGATTTTTTTTCTCTTTCCTAGAAAGAAAATTGCATTCCTTCTAACAATGTTAAAGGAAACCCACACTGAATAAAATGAGGAGCTGCTATTTCCTGACCTCCTCATGAAATTACTATGGTTGTCTCTTTCTATACTGTTCTGATACTCTGACTTAGTAATGCAAAGATCAGGAAAGTCGAATTAGTGTCAGAAAATTTGATCTGCAGGTCAATGTTTTATAAAGGACATAAACTATTGAATCAACATGACTGCCAAGAAACTATCATATGCAGAATGAGAAGTCAGCAATGGCGGTGATTTATTTTCCGAAATGTAAAATTTGTAAATACAAAGCTTAGACCAGGAATTTTACAAAGCGCCAGTTCACCATCCGGTACAATCTTCAGCCTTATGAAAGCTGCTGACCATAGCACCACTGTACATTCATATTAATTAATAAACGGTATTTATATAGTGCCAACACATTATGCAGCGCTGTACAAAGTCCATAGTATAGCAAATGACAGGCAGATGCAAACAATGATACAGGAGGAGGAGAGGACCCTGCCTAGGAGGTGGCCATGTATGTAACAATAATTACACATTTTAATAGAAGGCTTATATGAAGGGCTAATATATACAATTAACGTTATTTCCTGACTTAGGAAGTATCACCACCTCTAAACTCATGAGGATTATCTTACTCTATACCAAGAAAGTCTGACTATCCCTAGAAGAAGGGGCTGCTACCATCACTAAACTTAGGTACAGTACCAATTATGAACCTGGAAAATATGACTACTACTAAACTATGAAGTGAGTGACCAAGGCTAGAACTGGGAAGTGTGACCAGTATTATGTTCCTAGATATTATCTAATGTCAGACTTGGACGTTGTGACCCTCCTAGAAGAAGATAGTATAACTACCACTAAAGTAAGGCAGAATTAATTATACTAGATCTAGTAAGTGTGACCACCATTAAGATTAGGGTGAGCATCAATTGCTAGTCCTAGAAAGTGTAATCATTACTAGGAGATTATCCAAGATCTAGGAATAGTGACTATCCCTAGACCCAGATCCCTAGTCCCAAAAAAAGACTCCTACTGGATTCTGGAAAAGTAATTTCCCATTTCATAACCATCATCAATTTTAATGATCACTACTAGACCTAGAGAATGACTATCATTTTGTAGAGAACAGCCAATATTACAGCCACTGTAGTTTGGTAGTAAAAGCCAGCCAGTAACGATCCCTACTACCATGAGGCACATTTTCTAGATAGGGTATGACCTGACCTACAGTTTCATAATGAAACACCCCCTAGTACCACTATTTCGAGGTAATGATCACTACATTGCCACTAGATCTTGGAATTGTAAATTGTTCACAGGCATGTGTTGGGTCTTAACTTGTCTGTTTAGGTCATGTTAGGTCAGGTCATGTAGAAATTTTGGGTTCCTTTATATGTCCTTAAACAGTGGGCAGTGGCTAATTGCTCCCCTGATTATTAGTATAAAAAGAACTACACTGACTGACCGACTGTGTATGAGGATCTTCCACTGATAATTATTCTATAGAGCAGTGGTCCCCAACCTTTTGCAGCTCGCTTACCACTGAATCTACAGACTCTGGACCTCGCATGCACCGTCTGGAGTCCTGTGTCACTTAAAGGGAAGAAACTTCCCCATAGTGATGTCATGATACCAGAACCTGCCCACTCTCCCATCGAAGTCTGAGCCTGCGAGGAGTCCAGAGACACAACCTGCCCACCGTCCTGGGCCTGTGATGCGTATGGGAGACATGGTTTGCGGCTCTGGCAGGTGTGCCAGACCCCTTTCTCCTTCTCCTGACTCCGCTGGGGGGTGCACCGGCCAGAGCTGCAGACCACCACCGCTCTCCATGCTCTGGCGGCCTACCTGTCAGACGATGGACCTGGGTTGGAGACCTCTGCTATAGGGCACTTCTCCCACTGATTATTATATTGGGCACTTTTACCATTGACAATAAATGCATAAAATATTCATGATTGTAAACTACAAATATCTATTAATGATTGTAAACTACAATGTTTTTATGCACAGCACTCTGTATAATTAATTCATTTAATTTAGTCATATAAATCCAATTTAATGCATGGGACATTAGCTAAGACAACTACAGTGCCCACAACAATATGGGAGATTATTCTGCTTACTAAATATTCATTCAGACACAAAGCACAATAAGACAGGTAAATAGAGAGTTATGTATTTTCATTGTTTATGTGTCTTTCTTTAACATTGGTTGTATTTAGGGACAAGTCAAGTTAGGGAGTGACTGCCAAGGCAAATGATCTGATGACAGTGGGATTTAATTTTGCTGACCCAACAAAATGAAAAGGTCTTATAAAAAAAGTCATTGGAATTCTTTGCTGAATGACAGCTCTATGCTTGATCACTATATCTGTATATTAGTAAATAAAGCACTAATGTACAAACAGCAGCAGAAAATAAGATTGATAGATGGTTTTCCTGAAAAAGCTAGAGAGTGGTCCAACATTTGTTTCCTATTAGTCTCCCTCTCCATGTATTTTTTTCCTTATCATACACTTGTTCAGTATACAGATATAATACTATGAATATAAACATGTGAAGCACGTTTATATTCATAGTATATAACATAGTGCTGTAGCTTGTTGGCAAATAAGGCAAAAAGTAGACAAATCTTGATTGGCATGTTCCATGCACACTAACAAACTGTTCATTATATGAGATAGCAAAGTGGAAGTCATCATTGTGTCTTACCTTTTACTCTATTACTTTAAATCAGTATTTCTTATATGCTGGCCACTAAACATTAATCTGAGCTTCCAGTTTGTTTTGGTATACTGCCATACCCAATGCCGCCAGTGCGAAGTGACTATGTGTTACATAAAAAATATCTAGCAGCAAACCCTCCTCTTGGACTGCGTCTTTTGAAATGGGAAACAAATCTTCCAGGTCACCTGATTTAATGTTAGAAGATGAGTTTGTTATTTTACCATTCATTGTTGTTAATGAAGGTTCTGCCTAGGACAAGGTCAATGCAGAGTTTGGAAATCCATATTACCAGGCTGCTACAGGTCTGCTTCGCTAATGATAGCTCATCTGCCTAGCACAAGAGGTGGTTGAAGACATTTCTGCTGAAACTCCATTCCAGAACACTGTTAAGTGCTTTTTTTTAATTCTGGTATTCATCTGTGGGAAATGTGGTTCATGTCAGCGTTAAATCACTCCAGAGGAAAAGGTTTGCAATGTGACTACAACCTGCATGTATGAGACATAATATTTTCATTCTGGTAGCCATTGTTTAAGGTACAACATAGTACAAAGTACAGAAATATCCTTAGGGTGGCCTCCACAAGTTGGGACTCATAAGAATGTCTATAAGGTAAGCCTGCAATAAAAGAAAAGTACATTGGGCACCACTGCTGGAAAAAAAAGTTGAAGTGTAATTTTTGAAGACAACCACATAAAACAATGATACATTGTGATTTACTGCTGTGGGTTGGATCTGTCTCAGGTACTGGTGTTATTAGATCCACAAAAGTTGTATACTTGGCTAAACCAGCAAAGGAAAGCATTTACTAGTCATTATTGATCAGACAAGCCTCTAACTATTTGATTGTCATACTAGATGAGAGATGGCTTTGTAGACATTAGCTGCACCATGTTGATCATGAAACAACTGACGAGAAGAGCCTGTACAAATGTACAAGATTGAAGGCTGGTATTCCAAATAATACCAATTAAATGTCATACCAATTATTGTATATTATATAATAAATTTATATTTTAGGCAACAATAAGGTGTTTAAATTAAAGCCATTTGCCATCCTAAATATGAATCATGTCTTCAAGGTAATATTGTACAAGCACATTAGCCATACTTCTCAAACATGAAAGAAATATTGATTAAATTCCATATTCCAAAAGTGCCTGCTTAATGTATTTGAGACTGCTGAAGTTTTGTGGTTACATAAAGATTTTTTCTACATCTAGGAGCAGAAGAACTATAAATAATAATAATAGGGAAAGTTGAAAAGTTTAAATGTCCTTTACTGTGCGACCAAGATGATTCTGAATTGGAAGAACATCTTTTCAGGAGGCTTCCTCCAGGCAGTCAGATTCCCCTTCAGGGAGCCATGCTTCACCAATGTTTATTGTACAACATGTTCTTAAATACATTTTATTTTATGTATTACTTTATTTGACTTTACTTTGTCTTTCCTTATCTGCATACTTGTTTCAAGTCAAGTTAGTTAGTAATTCAACAGCTGACTGATCACAAATGACAATATTTCGTTCCTTGATAGGACATGTTAGTTACATTTCATTGGAAGTATATGTGTACAATTAAGCAAATCCGATCCAGAGTTCCAATCAGATGTTTGCCCATATTTTAGGGTTTCAGACTAAGCAACTACAGACTGGAAAACCAACTGGGCTGCTTAATCATTAATAACTAGCTGCCAAGAATAAACTGACTCTGGAAGTTCCATCACTCTGGCCTGGCCAATCAAGATGGCTGAAGACACAAACCCAGCAGGCAACCGGTTGAAGAAGCTGGCACCCAAAACAGAGTGAGGGAGGTAAGTTTGCCTAAAAACTGTGATTGGGCAGGTAATTTATTTTATTGCAGAAAGGATATTGCTCTTTTTGAACCAACGCAGGGAGCCTTTCAGGTGTGGACCTGCCCTTAAACAGTTATCACAAGAACAGGTTTACCTACTGGAAGATTTATCCAATACCTATCCAATAAAGTGCAAAAATACTGGTAAAGGTTTGGTAAGATATACTATATACTATACCAATACTATATCAATATTACCAATATTATATACTTAAACAGTACACAAGATTATTCTCCCATTTTGTTTGTGACTTCCTATATTAGGTCCCCATGGGAAAATATTTCTGATATGTACAAATAAAACAATATCCTTCTTTTTTGTTTGTAAGCATTAGATATAATTTGTTGCCTTTCAGTGATATTCAGATTGTCGCCCGATAATTGGCCGATGCCGATTATCGGGCGATAAAAATCTGACGTGTGTATGTAGCTTTAGTAATTCATTTCCCTCTTAAAAGCTATTTTTCTGATGTAATTATATTTGCAATGCTTTGTACCAGAATCATTTTAAACAAGACAAATTATAGAATGAAGGTTGTACTTATCTACAGCAATAATATGTAGAAGGTGCCTAAATCAACTAATCAGATATCTGTTTTTGGTATCTAGTTTCCTTCAGCACTATAAAGGAATATAATTGGGCAAGACAGCTATGCTTTTATTTATGAAGTTTTGTAAACCTATTTCCAGTTTGGTAAGAGAATATATATCATGTTCTGCTTGTATTTTGTACTTAATGTTTATGTATGATTGTGACTGCTGCTGAATAATGTCTTAATGGACAAAATTAAATTATATATACTCACTTTGGCCACCAAAAAAACCTGCTTTCTGTCTTCTCTTTTATTTTTGATGAATGAACTTAGGGTTCATTCACACTTAGGGTTGGGCCATTCCTAATACTGTATGGTAAAAAGCTTTTAGGGCAGGGGTGTCAAACTCAAGTACACAGAGGGACAAAACTAAAAACTTAAACAAAGTCGCAGGCCAAACTTGAAAGATATTGAAAAAACAATGAATCTCAATAAGAAGAAACAAGAACACATAAGAAGAGCATGCAGTAATATGCAGTGGATTATTTAGATCAATCCAATATTACTGCATGCTCTTCTTATGTGTTCTTGTTTCTTCTTACTGAGGTTAATTGTTTTACTTTGCCAGAGAATGCAATGTGAATCCAAATGAATTTCTGCATTCATTTGGTTTCACATTGCATTCTCTGGCACAATAAATCAATGAATATAGCAATAGCTCTATGATAATGCCTGATAATAATAATCCTGATAATTCTTGATTATTTGCATTAATCTGTCAGTATAAACTCCGGGGAGTCCACGCATAGGCTGCTGTTCAATGGAGTGATGCCACTAGTATAATTCCCGGCATCACTTGCGTTTATAAAATGCAGGGCCATGCATTAGCCTTGCATAGGCCGAGAGGCCCCTGGTCTATAGACGCGAGTGATGCCGGGAATTGTAGTAGCGGCATTGTACCCACGTCCATAGAACAGCAGCTTAATATGAATTGCAGCTGGCCCGCCATTACTACGGATTGTAGTAGTGGCGGGCCAGCTGCAATTCATGTTAAGAATTCTTTTGGGAGCCAAAATTTACATTTATAAATGGGTTTGGCATGAACAAAACCCTTTACCTCCTAAATCAGCCACTCACTTACCTAGCTTATAGGTAATGGCCCAAGTAAAATAAGGAAGTGGCATATTAACAATTCAGCCATCAACATGGTAAGTACTGTATATCACCTCTTCAATCAAGTAATGTTTTATGAAAAGGTGACCCTGTGCACACTTTAGAAACTGCTACAAATCTAAACAGTTGCTGTACACATTGCTCTTCAGCTGAAACCTGAATGCACTGAGCCCTGGTAAGATTGATAATTCAACAAACCCACCATTCTCCACTCTCAATGTAGCACTCCTAAATTGAAAATTCCACATACATGATGTAGTCCTCTCTGCGGTCTTAATTTTTTTTTATATTCTTGCCCCATGGACCTGAAACTAAATTTATGATGGTTGCTGAATCCATGGTAAGTTATGCCAGATGGATACAATGACATTAAAATTGAACGGGCAACTATAATCTACCTTTTAGTCCATTTATATATATTTGCAAAAGTTATTTAAAGTTCATTATTAAAGTGTAGGTCTTACAGTGTGTTTACACATTCATGCTTTGCACAAGAGAAGAAAGCTCTGGGGTTTTGATATAACCATACACAGTACTGCTATTCCAACATTTTTCAAGCAATAGGAGTTAAAATGGGAAGTGTTTAGGTGAGCATGAAAAACAAAAAGGGCATGGGTTGAAATTAATTATAGTGTTGATGGTCACTCACATTTCTCAAAGAGGTCCAATGGTGGGGAGAATAAGACAGAAAAAACATTGGACGCAGTTATAGAACACATCTTTAGTTCTGAGTGACTCATGCTTTCTCCCAAATACAAACATTCTTCCCACTGGCTAGGAGCATTATTCCCACTGCCTACCACGCTAACGTACTGTGAGCTTTGGATATTGGTATTTTTTCAGGGGTTACCTGAGACCTGAAAGTTATCCCATAGGTTCCCTTCCATTAAAAAGTTTTTGAAAGGTTCCCTTAGATCTAATGGATTTCCATCTCTTCTTGGAAGAAAACTGGTAGCACCTTGCCCTGCACATTCACAGCAGCTCTCTCAGTGACCAGAAGAAGTTTCTGTAACATTATAAAACATTTCACTAAGTCAATGAGCATCTGTGTATGGCTATGCCTAATTATATTAAATTCCCTAGCTCATGTCTCCCATCTCAAAGACATACAAAGGGAAAGGATGTAGAATAACCAAGTCCCTTGCAAACTAAATTTCAGAGAAAAGCAATTGATTTTCTAGTTGAAAGCTCCTCAATATTCTTTAAAAGCACATGTCAGCATCATTGCATGAATACTGATTGTGAACGGGCACACAAGCAGCAGAGCAATCTTTATATACAGTTCCCCTGAGGCCATGGCCTACACAAAACTATTTGTATAATAGACATAAGTGATAATGTTGGAGTAAATATGTTGTACCTTTGGATAGTGTTTCATTAGTCTCCCAGATCTAGTAACATCTTGCACAGCATCAGAGTAGCCTTAGCAGACAATGTAAGTGTTGGCTTTTGACCGGCATATGGGTTCTCTCATTATCAGAGGCTACTGCACTTAACGTGTTTCACCAAACACCATAGAAATATGATAAGCTTCTAACAGAGGATAGAGAAGGATGCATGTGTCGGATAGCTCTTACAGTTAATTGAAACACAAAAACAAAATATGTTGCAGTTTCCCAGTCCTTGTACACAGAGAGGGTTCCAATGTCAAACTAACAAATCAGAGCTTGCGCTGGGATTATAGAAGTAGTAGCTATAGAGTCCTTAAAGTGAGAAAAATATGGAAGCTGCCATTGTTAAATGTCTTCTGTAAATGCAAGTTGCCTGTTTTTTTCTGGTAGCCATTGGCCTGGAAGAAAAAATGTAGGAGATGCTAGAACAGTGGTTGCCAACCTTTTCGGACCTACGGACCACTAAGTGCATGGACTCCGGACCGCGCATGCGTGGAAAGCCATGTGTCACTCAAAGGGGAAGAAACATCCCCCCACAGTGACGCCATAATATCAAAACCCGCCCACTCTCCAATCACAGGTCTGAGCCTGCGATAGAAGAGTGGCTGGGTTGTGTCCAGAGACACAACTCGCCTAACGCCCCGAGCCTCTGACCTATATGGAACACATGGTCCGCGGCTCTGGCCGATATGCCCCCTAACAGGGTCCTTCCCCTGACACTGTCACTGGAATATCATATACATATTGTAGGTGAACAAACATCCCATATTGGTACAATTTTTGTAATCTTGACTTTTCAAGTTGAAAATGTATATTGGTCTCACCTCTCTTTTTTAGTTACTGAAGCCAGTGTTTTCACAAAGTGCTAGGGCTATATACGCTCCTCATATCAATGACAAACAATTTGAACTAACAATGTACAATAGCATAATCCTGGTGGGAGAATTTTAAAGCACCTTACAAGAGAATTCTAATCAGGTTAATAATTGACTATTAACTAAGATAAAACTATGTGTTCTTGGAATTGATTCAGATGTATCCTGAAGGTAACAGATCAGTGAGATTGTTGGCTAGCTGTGGCACTGTTAAACAAAACTGCATTATGTGTATGGAGCACTTTCCTTTCCAAACCTCACATAAGTAGGATGTTGTTGAAGAATACATTTATCACCTACTGTACATTCTTAAAGCATGCACGCACAACACACAGGCCCTGATTTATGAAAGTTCTCCAAGGCTGGAGAGAATACACTTTCAGAAGTTAAGCTGGGTGATCCCGAAAACCTGGAATGGATCTGGTCCAGGATTCAAAACATTTGCTAGCAAACAGCAAATAATTTTAAAAAATTCATTCCATGTTTTCTGGATCACCCAGCTTCACTTCTGAAAGTGTATTCTATCCAACCTTGGAGAGATTTCATATATCAGGGCCACAGTCTTCCATGCTGCATTTCTAGGTGAAGTAATAACTTTGGAGTTTATAAAGTCCCAAGGCAAATGCATGTTTGTTCACCCACCAGTGTGTGCAAAACTGTTGGAATCACAACATTTTTGCTACACATATCTATAGAGGCTGTTTTATTAGGATAACCTTCAGAAAACTCAAGAAACGCCTTAGAGATGATAATATGCAAAATATCAGCAACATCAGCACTGCTAGGGTCAGCAATCTGCTGTAAAGACTTGATGCAGATTAAACTCAGTTTTTAGGTCTGCTTTTAAAAATTCAGGAGGCATTAGGGAAACATTGGTAGGGTATGCGAATGAGCATGAGTTATATAACTGATTCACTCAGACAGCCTGGCTCAGTCTCCATGCTGGTCATGATGAAGAATCGGAGACCCCATTTTTGAGGAATAAGCCACAAACAAAGGGAGGGCAATAGACGTTACTTTTCTGCAGGTGGTACCATTAAATTCCCCATGGGATAAAATGAATTAAGAAAAGTGCAATACATCAGAGGAGAGACTTGTTTTGATATGTATTTTTACTGTGGCTGTAATAACTGCATGGAAATTAGTTTATATTCTGTGAGTGTGATCAGTTATACTTCTTTAAATAAATTTAAAGTTACTACAATATAACGTTTTTGCATCTCCGGTAGACACTTCATTGATACTAAAGAAAATGCAGGGCACATTACCAATAATCATAACATGATGTGTATCGCCCGGGAACTGTACAGGGATAGTTAGCATACTGTGGACCATATCTAATGCACATCAGAAGATGACAAAAAATGATTCTACACCTCTTCTGCTCAAATAAAGTTAATGTATTCATGTAGATGGCAACATCCTGCAGAAAAAACTGTACTGGCAAGATATAATTCAGGAACAGACTTGCTCATCTAGTATAGACTTCTGTGAATACAAACATACAAAGTCAACACTTTAAAAGAGTTTGTGTCTTAGAGTTTGTGTTTAGTGAAATCTGGAAGTTTCTAGACTACATTCATTGTAGACATTAATTAATTACTAATTGATTCTCCTAGCCTAGCCAGGAAGTTGTATAGTACAAAGAGAGACCAAACCTAGATGAGGGATGTTTGCTTCCAGTTTGGGTTTTCCCCCAGAGAGGTGGGTCCAGGGAAAAAAAAATCTGAAGATTCAGAGAAGAGGGGCTACCTCTAGAGGTGTGTAAACAGGAGGGCCTGTGGGACCTACCCACCTTGGGGTTTATGTCCGGTAGGAGACCTGAAGGCTAGTGGAGCTGCCTGTCTGGGAGAAGGCCAGAAAAACAGAGTAGTCACTATTATGATGAAGATATGAAGCCAAGAGTGTGCAGACATACATTTTTCATCCAAGCAGATATTTGAGGACCCCGTGTAAGCAGATTGCAACTGGAGAAGATACCCGGGACTAGATTGGAGTAAAAGTATCATGGGGGGTTTGCCTTCTTCCAGGTTTGTGACTTCTTGTCTCCAAATCATAAGCTATTAATCTAGACACCCTGCACCCTAAACCCTCAACTGTTTTTCAGAGACTTGTTCGATAAACCCCTAGACCAGGGGTGTCAAACTCAAATACACAGTGGGACAAAATTAAAAACAAAGTCGTGGGCCAAACTTGAAACTGAAAAAGCACCACTACTACAATTCCCTGCGTCAATAAAACAGTCCAATGTGGGCCACACATAGGAAGAGAGGCCGCTGCTCTATAGACGCGAGTGATACGGGAATTGTAGTAGCGGTGCTATTTCAATGCAGTGGCGGGCCAGCTGCAATTCATATTTAGGATTCCTTTGGGGGCCAAAAGAAAAGGACGTTGGGGGCCAGGATTGCCACGTGGGCCAGAGTTTGACACCCCCACCCTAGACAATACTTATTGACTTTGTGGGCCTGATTTATTAAGGCTCTTCAAGGCTGGAGAGGATACACTTTCATCAGTGAACAACAAATAGCAAATGACTTTTAAGAAATTCATTCCAGGTTTACTGGATCACCCAGCTTCACTGCTGAAAGTGTATCCTGTCCAGCCTTGAAGAGCCTTAATAAATCAGGACCTGTGTATTTAATACCCCACCAGAGGAGAAAACCTTGTTCCTATGGGGTTGAATGCTGGATGTGAAAAATTTGCTGAAAAAGAAGATTCAGGTTGGTTGCTATAAATTATTACGTGTTACTGTTTTTTTCTTTTCCTTAAAGTCTGTTCAGTCTCTCGGAAAGCAAGATTTGGCAAGTGACTTTGACAACATCTCAGCTTTTCATTTTTCAGGAATCTCCAAGCCAACAGCTGAGCAAACATTTTCTGAAGATCATGTACTATTCACCATGAAAAAAATATGAATGAGCACACATTTGATTCATTTTTTTCTTTAAGATGTAGCTATTAGTATTCCGGTGAGATATACCCTTCACTTGGAGGTGAAAAATGCTTTAATTATTAAAGTTCAGTCAGTTCACATTCTCGTGCAAGGCCGGGGCTGAGGTGAATGTCACATTTAAAGGCTTAGATATGCAAGTAAAAAAAAAATTCCACAGTATCTGCCATTTGTAGTTCATGCTTGCAGGGTGATGGCACTCTGAACGAGGGCTTGTATGGGAGGAGGAAGGGGGGATGACGATGACTCACTCCTCATGAAGTGACAATAAACCAGAGTACTTGACATAACTCTCTATGACCTTGGAAAGTTATATTTCCTAGTTCAGTGGGTTAAAAGCTTGGGGTCAGTTCAGCAATGTGAGAAGGAATTACTCAACATCATTCTGCTTTCATGTACAGCAGGCATGGGGGACTCAGATAATAAACTTGTTAGCACAGCTCAATAAGAGGCCATGCTGAGGACAATATAATAATATAATCCAATAAAACATAATAAAATACAATAACATTTTGCATTTTTAATTAGAATTCTTTTGTTTAATTTTTTTTTTTAAATAGTAAAGAAGAAGTACAAACATTGAAATACTGGTGAACCTTGGGATATCAAAAGCAAAAGTTATACAGAACATTAATAAAGTCTCGTAATAGGCACCCGAAAGAAATCGCAAAGATAGACAATGAAACAAATACACAGAACAGACAAAATCAAAGGAAAGAGAGAAATTAAAGAGTGAGGTGGAAGCCAGGAAAAACATATAGGGGTATGGAAATAGAATATAGAATAGACAGATCATAGGTTTATAAACGAGCGCCTATGAGTTGCTTGGCTCTGGGCTCAGGTGTTCTATACTCCTGGTATTGCCTCCAATGGAACCAGGTGCTAAAGAATTTTTCCTTAGTGCCATGCAAAGTGGAGGTGATTTCCTACATTAACATAATTTAATTTACTTTCCTACACCAAAGGCTAATAGTAGGAGGGTCTGATCTTCACCACAGCAAAGGTACATAGCATAGGACCTGGCTGCATTCACCAGGTAATGGACCACAGTATTACGGTAGGGCTTCAGGGGTCTATCATTGTGATTGGGAAGTACGAAAGCCAGATCCCTGGGCATTGGGCAATCTGTGATATTTTGGATGATCTTCCTGACCTTGGTACAAAAGGGTTGCAGTATTGGACAGGAGCAAAGAATATGCAGAAGATTTCCTCATTCCCCACCATATCTCCAGTGTCTGGGACTTTTTAATGTAAAGACTTTCATTTAAATATGTGAAAATCCAGAATCCCCTGAAGCAATTGCCCGAGCAATTGATATAACAGATGAAACGATGGCTAGCCTGAAACCAGACTTGCACATGAGTCAGATATTCTCAGTTACTCTCAGCCAATGGGTTCTTCTTTATTTACATTGGAGAGAACACGACCAGAAAACTAGTGATGCAGACAAATCTGTGAAATGATCACAAACAGACAGACGGCCAAACATGATGCCAGGGGCTGGTGCCAGACTCAATCCTCCGAGATGTTTGTATACTGTATATTGCATGCAACACAAAATAAAGAGACTGGCAATTGTGACACTTCCAACTCACCCATCTGATAAGTGACACAGCTAGAAAGGCAAGAGGAGACTTCCTGACACTGACAATCAGCATATTTTTACTCAGCCCAACAAATCACTTTTTTTTTTACTAGTACACAGGTAAAGTAGATATAAACCTTAACTAAATAACATTTATTTTACTGAAACATAGGAGATCATAGGCAGCTCTAGAGATCTTGAGTAATAAAATACTTGGTCTCAGTTTTTTCATTCTTTGCAGCATCTACACATACTTCAGAAATGTCTGCATGGCATTTCTTGGGGTGAGCCTATTGGGGTGGGTAATTATTGGAAAAAGCAGGGACCTTTATGCAACAAGCACTTAGTATTTTTTAATTAAAGCCTCAGCTTTAAGCAGGTTGAAATTTGTAATAGGGTTAAAGTTTATACTACATTTTTATATTTATATTTATATGACATTTTTATTATTTCGTTTTATGTATTCCAGAAAGATAAATCTGTGCCACCACTGAGCATATGTGATAGGGGTACAGACTACAATCCCAAAGTAGGTAGGTATAGGTGCACGTGTTAGATATATCTGAAGACAACAATAAGTTAATGTAGCAGTTTGAAATGAAGGAGACCACCTATAAGCTACAAATAAGTCAGCAGTGTGTTGGAAAGTATTCTGTCCTATAGCCCTTCATTCCACTTCCATTAAAATACTATCTTGTATATTCTACAAAAGATTTTTCACATTCATTAATAAAAATTGTTAAATCTATTTTACCTAAATCAGTAGATGAAAATTACACAAATGATTAAATCAAGGATTTTATTGCTAGGGCTGAACTTAAGCTTTTCTCCTTTCAGAGTGACAACAGTTCCCCCACTGGATTTATAAAAATATGTTTTGACTGAAGCTTATTCATTTTAATGTGTGGGAAAGACACAAAATGACAGATAGTGATTTCTAGGTACTAAAAGAAAGAAATATAAATATTCTACTTCAAATAGATATGCCATTTCAGGATCCTTCTTTATATAGAGCACGTCAAGCAAACATGAATCATGAATCAAAATAAACTAAGAATTAGCTATATATATATATATATATATACATATTCATTGTGATTTTTGTACTGTGTTAGCCTTAAAAAAATGTGAAAAGTTTCAATTAAATACAATCCAGGTGCATAAAAACAAAGGCTGTTTTCTGTTAGAATAAAGCCACAGCTTTGACTTTAGATGTTAATACTGGTGTGTGTTAAGAAGAAAATACAGTATTTTTATTTATAAAAATCTTTTATTTTTTTGGCCTTTTTTTTACTTTGTGATTTCCATGTCAATATTTTATTTGGGATTTTAAATAGTGAACAAAATTCAGAAAGAATTACAAGACAAAGGCGTAAAGGTAAACAGGAACAGAAACTTAATTCAACTTTAACAGAAACTTAACAGAAACTCCAACTCAACTTTATAGTTTACAGTCTTCTCCATATAGAAAATGTTGAAATGCAAGGAGATGAAATGGTTTAAACCAGTGGTCGCCAACCTTTTCGGACCCACGGACCACTACATTTACTGGCTAATGTGTGGGAAGCCGGGTGTCACTCAAAAGGGGAAGAAACTTCCCCCATAGTGATATCATGATGCCAGAACCCGCTCACTCTCCCATGGAAGATCTGAGCCTGCGATAGGAGAGTGGGTGGGTTATGTCACGGCCCTGAGCCTGTTATCTGTACGGGGGACATGGTATGCGGCTTTGGCCGGTGCGCCATCCCAGCGAGGTCCTAACCATGCTCAGGGTCGCACCAGCCAGAGTCACGGACCAGACCACCGGTTAGCAAACGCTGGTATAAACTATGGCAGCCACAAACAGGTTCGTCGCCACAGAATGTTGATGTGAACAAGTCATTTTGTGCCCATTAAGGGGGACATCGTACAAATACACAGAGTCAGCTACATGGAAATACAAGGACCATCCAAGTATAAAATCGAAGAACCAGGTAAACTTATCATCATAGAGAGTGCAATGGTGAAAGATTTGGGGCTGCAGCCTTAAACTCTGCACTGTTTATACCCCCAAAGAAAGGGAAAACGTTCTCAAGCAGCAACAAGACAAAGAAGGAGTAGAAAAATAGTAGAAAAGAAACCATAATCTAGGCAGGTAAGTAAAGGAGATGGAAAGTAGAAGGTAAAGGAGATGGAAAGGGAAAGGAAGGAAACTGGGCCAGGGCCTGGGTCCACAACCCGAAGGTTCCAAGACTAGAAAAGAAGGGCTTTAAAATGACAAAATCATGGTGTGAAAATCATTTGGAATGTTACTCTGTGTTTTTAATAATCTCCAAGAATGAACCTAGCAGATGGTAAAAGCTTGCATCTTTATTGATTTGTTTAATGAGGAGGGGGCAAAC
>NC_092860.1:140488257-140502430 GCF_032062135.1 Pyxicephalus adspersus
CGATGCCGATTATCGGGCGATAAAAATCTGCCGTGTGTACGTAGCTTTAGACTAAAACAAAAATGTGTATAAAAAGTAAGAGTTTCATTGTAACTATGACTGAGTATAGATGCTAAATGTTGTAGCTGTCCTTTCCCCTCTCCAAAGAACAAACAGATTGTAGAGCAGCCTGTCCATATAGCGCAAATATTATGTCATCCCAAATGATAACAAAGTAATTTTGGCCAACAATGATTGAGGATAGAGGACTTTGGATAAGTCTTTAAAAGTCCCTGGTATAAAAGTTATAATAATATGCATTATAACTGCATATGTCTTTAGTACTACAGTGCTGTAAGGACAGAGCATGCAGATTGGTTCACGCTCATGCTGCATGTCTGCAAGAAAAGCATGTTCATGGTCATAGTCCTATGCACTTGGAAGTATGCATACATGTACTCATTCCTCACGTGATGCAAAACGGCCTATTTAAACATCTCATTTGTATCTGTAACAAATGTATCATTTTTAAGAGATACTTATAATACAATGTCAGGCGGTTCCCCTTCCCCACGCATCTTCTCATTGATTGCAGCTCTGGCTGCATTCATTGAGAAGAGTGTGCGATCCCTGGGGCACTAGAGATTATTTTAACCTCTAGTGCCCGGGGATCGCAGAGGATTTCCAGGGCTGCATGATGCAGCCCTGGAAATCCTCCTGTTCGGCAAGAGCTTGACCTCTCGGCGAATCAGAAGGCCGCTTTCACTTACATTTTCGGTAAGCGAGAAAGGGACGATTTACCGCGAGATGGAACTTAATATTCTCGCCCATCCCTACTAACGATATCTAGTTGGCCTTATTTTAGTAAATGTTATGGTAATAGGTTAATTAACCTCTAGTGCCCCGGGGATCGCAAACAGGAGGATTCCCAGGGCTGAATGCAGCTCTGGGAATCCTCCTGTTTTCATTTCCTCTTCCAATGGTTTCACAAAATCGGTCCGCCTAAATTTCACAGAACCATTGGAAGTTCGAGGAAATTTTCGCGAGAATGCCAGAGGCATTAAAAATGTAAATTAGGGAAATATGGGCAACACAAAACTGGAAGTCTAACCACACACATACACAAATGATTTATGTTCCAATCATTATTGAATACAGGGTCCACACTCTTGGTGAGACCTCTTCAGATGATGATGGTGTGGCCATCTTCAGATTTGTTCTTCCAAAGCACATGGAGTTCATGCATCTTCCTACTACCCACAATCCCAGCTGACTCTCTGTACATGTCCTGCCATACCACCAATGACTTACCCTAACCTTGCTGTTTGCTAAACTTTAGCCAGTATGGCAACCTTATTAGCATTTAACATGATGTGACCTGAGCTACTGAAGACCGAAAGAAACACTAATGCTAATCCCTTACAAAATTTGGAACCCAACTGATTTTCCTATGTTATTTATATAGCTTGCTATAAAAATATGGGCTTACCATAACAATAGCTAGGTTTAAACTTTGCTTATGTGCCTTTTCTTACCAGAAAGAACATTTTTTGCAGGATACATAAACATATTACCCACCTAGAAAAGTAATCTGACTAGTAGGACGTTTTTCACACTGTAGTTGTATTTTATTCTGAACGTATTTTATTCTTTATTCTGAATTTTATTTTATTCAACGATGTAAAAACAGAGATATCAAAATAAGAAAAACTTGACTTTATACATTTGTACATACATAATGCCATTGCCAGCCTTCTTCTGATTGCTCCTCTGACAAAGGCAATAGAATCAATATGAAACCATACAATAATATTTCAATTTTCATAAATTTTTCCATCTGCAAGGGACAAGGCTATCTCCACCTCTTGCTTGTAAGTTCTTTTCATATTACTGTTATGAGTTCTTTTAAAAGCTTGTGTTAACACTTTACAGTTTTACTGCACCATGAGCTTTCATATTCTCTCTTATAACAATTTAGTTACCTCTTTTCACATTATATACATTTTACAAGCTGCCTAAAACATTATGAGGTTTTGCGACATTTGCAACCTGCTAAAAAAAGGTTTACAATGGATTGAGCTTGATGGTAGGTCAGGGACAATCTCAGACTGGTATATACAAATAATCAATATAACCAATGACTGACAATGTCCCCTGTTTTAATGTCTTCTATCAGCAGCGGAGATGTTTTATATTGGGAGATATTTGCCAATGGTAAATGACGCCTAGGCATAGTTTTTCTTTTTAATGTAAGGCACTGTGTTTTTAAAACTTTTAATTGTAATTAGAAGTGTGCTTATTCACATTAGACAAAATCCAGGGAAGGACATGGGCTTCAAAGAGCACATATGAGGTCATCTGGATGGAATCTGCTTCAGTTGTCCATTTTGTCTGTCTTCTCGTTGACATCCCACTGCATCCCATTCACCAGACTGACTATGGGGCATTATTGTGTAGTTGGGTGTGATAAAGTTTGGTCATTCACGTACATATGCACTCGTTTAAAGGCAATGATTGTTTTCACTTCTAGTTTGATATTACTGTCTTCTCAAATTATTCCCTGTCTGTAGTTACTTCTTATTGTGTTAGTACCAGCTGGCCCAATTCCCAAGTCACAACCTTTAAACCTTCATTAAATCTAGTTTACCAGAGATCATCAGAGAAAAAGAAATCACTTATCTTTTCATGCACACTGAAACCCTTGGATGCTTTATCTCCCAATGGGCCCTTTATTCTTTTAAAGCGAAACACCAGTAACAGCTAAATATGATAAAATACATATAATAAAATAAAATAATCAACCCCATCAGACAGCACAGCCCTGGGTTGCAAGGCAGATATCGGAATAGAACAGTGACATCAGGCCCAATATTACAGAAGATATGTGAAAATATACTTCTCTCTATTTTTTAGAGGTACATTTTACACAAACACAATTTTATTTTGGAAATAGAGGATAGGGGGGCAGGCAATCTGGGTAGAGCTTTTTATTGCAATCTAAGGGCCTACACACATCAGATTTCTGTTTCTGGAAATGATCTTTTGTGATTGTTTTCAGGAACACTAGAATGAATGAGAAATGTACACACATTACTGTTCAGTTCTATGAAGAAGAATAAATGTTTGTGTGAGGCAATGGTTATCTAACGTGTAAATTTAGCAGAATGCTTCCAAGTTTTAACCTTCTCACCATTGTATGGACAGTGAAGCAGATGAAGTAGATTGTAAGCTTTGATGTCCAGGGGTTTCAAGACTCCAATGCCAAGTCAAGGTTCTTATAGTGCTGGCAATAAAATATAATAATACCAATAATATTAAACATGTAACAATGAATATTGCGCTGCAGTGATTTGCATCGTATCAGTCCGTCTTGAGTTCAGGCTTAAGCCTCTGAGCCACGACCCAGACCACGACCTGCCAAATGCGATAATTATACTCCTTTGTGTAGATACGCTAACTTTCATTTTTCATGTTTCTTGAATATTTATCCGAACAAGTATGAAGATCAGAATATTCTGAATGAACTGTTATCAGTTAGTAATTGTAAAATGTTTCCAGGTCAATTGAACTCATAAATAAGCATGATGGCCAGGAAACAGTTCTGGTTCCAGTTCAGTTCCAAAAGCGGTAGTTAGCATTGGCAGCTTCTATATTTTTCTCAAAATAGATTTTCCTTTTGCACATTTCATTTTTTTTATATTTTTCAGGTTCACTAAAATACAAACTTCATGTGAATGAAAGAGACATTCTGTATTCCAGATCAACACCAATCACTGTCATTGATAAATAAACTTTGTATTTTGGATAGTAGTGAAGACTAAACTAGGTGTACTGTGTATTCTATCTACAATGTGTATCTGTTAAATATACACACTGGATTTCTTTTTCAGCAAAAATAACCTACATCTGTCTCTGCTAGTCAATGCTGAAAAACTTCTTCCATTTCAGTGCTGACAACACAAACCGTCTTCACACATTTCCAACTTCAGTTACTCTGTTTTTTATTTTAAGCCCTCACTATTGGGGAATTTGTTGATACCTGAATATATTCCATTGCCATATTTATAAATATTACTTTTTACAATTATCACTGTATAAATATTTTTTTACTACATCCTTTCCTTGATATGCAAAATTTGGTATTCGCAGGGCTGTCAACTGTTGCAAGTTCTACAAACAAAGTTTAATGTTTAATACATTTTTAAAGTTTATTACCAGTGAAGACAAACATCGCTAGTAATCTAATAAAGGTAGTTCCAAAGCCAATGCAATATTTTTGAATAATTAGATGATCATTGGACTAAATATCAAAGCATTTTAAAATAGATTCTAAGAAAAGTTCATTTTTAATTGATATTGACTCTATCAGATTCAAAATGAGCAGATATTTGGAAATAATTTGGGTTGTTGATTGGTCAACCATCATATTTAATTAATCACATTCTTTTTCATTTTGATTAAAAAAAATTTACTTCATTAACTATACTGAATTTTTATTTTTTTAATACATTTTTCATATTCTCTATTGCTTATCTTTATTTGTAAATTGAATATGTTTTACTTTTTCAGCAAATCAACCCAGAGAGAAGAATTGTTTTAGGAAGTACAGTGAGGAAAAAAAGTATTTGATCCCTTGCTAATTTTGTACATATGCCCTCTGACAAAGTCAAAATGACCAGTCTATAATTGTAATGGTAGGTTTATTGTAGGTATGAGAGACAGAATAACAACTGCAGCTTGATGTGCACTGTAATGAGGAAAATATACTCATAAAAGCCAAAAGTGTGTTCCTCATTTGTGCTGTTTCGAATCATTATTTACACAACAGAACAATGTAAAAAATAACTGTAATCAAAACATCTAGTGCTTGTCAATCATGAGTAACTGCGCAAAAACCAATCTTGCATTACATAAAAAAAAAGTTAACACTAAACAAAAGTTTGTAACTTTACTTTTTTTACCCAGATTTGTATTCAGTTGTAGCTTTCATTGATAAATTACTATTTACATAATAAAGTATTTTTTGTTTGAAAAAAAACATTTAAAAAAAGTTTACTCCCTACTTTGTTTCTAAAGCGGGCCTTTAACATCTTTATGATGCTATGACACAAGTACATTGGTGTCTATTGTGTTAAGGAAGCCCATTTACTTGATTAGTCTTCTAAATGCACAAAAAAAGATGCATATATTATTTTAAGCAAAGCACAGTGATGCATGTCCATGCTAGGCGGTGTAATGCAATATGAATGTGTTGGGAAAGGTGCAGATCCATTTACAATTACTAGAATTGCAGTGCACCAACAAGCGTAATGTACTATGTACATAATAATAATATATATTATTACATGATTCACATAATGTACCATGCAACTGTGTGAATCTAACCCAACTCTTTCACCATTTAACATTCGCAATTTTACAATTTTATGTGTTTTTTGTGTTTATAGTCTAGATTTGTTTGTTTTTGTAACACTGAATTATTTTTTTTAAACTCTTTAAGATATTGGTTAACCCTGTATAGTTATATTACTTCATTTGTCCTCTTTTCTTAGTAATCATTTATTTTTTGTTTAGATGCAGACTTTAATGTGTACTTTCTTTAAGTTATAAACAAGGAAAAACATTTTGGTTACAATAATGTTAATGGAAACCTCTTATGTACACACATGAGATGATTCTAGCCCAATACAAAGGGTCGGATGGAACGGGCTCATCTCAGATAATAATCTGACGTGTACAGCGATTGTCTAACGTCGTGTACGGATCCGCCCTGACTGATCCATGAACCACTGACGGAGAATGACCACTGTACAAGTCAATGGGGAAGAGTTCAGTAAGGTGTTGCTCTCTCGTTCTCCCCCTTCCCTCTCTATAGAACAGAACAGTGCTGTGTGTACAGCGCTCTTTTGTATATTTGTCCCTGGGAATCGTCGGACGTGAATGTGCGGACTTCATACTCATGGGAGGGATGAAATTTGGCACTCTCGTATTGGTGCAAGTGGGCCTTTTCTTGGCACCGGGACTTTCAGTCTGGTATGTGGCCCTTTGCCATGCTGTTATCATGTTTATTGCCTTCAGAACTACATAAAGAGTTTTAAGAGGCGCTCAAAAAGAATGGAGACCACTGTTCCCATGCTGATCTTTTTGGCCCAACAGTTCCCAGTAATTGTATTAGAACTGGGGATGGGAAAACATTGCTGATGAAAACCAGGCAAATGAAACTGTGGAAGCAACTGGATGAACTTTTCAATATTCACTCATCTCCAAAAGAAACTAAAATACAGAACATAAATAATTAATACCCATTTAAAAGTTCAAATAAAATAAAAATAATTAGAAGGATTTTTAGAGGGATGTATATTCTCTGTATAGCTATAGTAGACATCATTCACTGTAGTAGGGATCATGGATGCAACTAAGATATGGACGTATTCCTTCCTTTTTATTTGTATTTTCCTATTACTTTCTAATTTTCTATTTGCTGGAGTGTATTGGGAAGTAAACTCTTGCATGTTTTAGTAAAGGCAGCATACAGGTCTGACCTGGCCTCAGTACAATTGCAATGTCTGCATCTGTCTGGAGTTAGTAAGATACTCATCTGTTATATGTGAGTCAGCAGACAGATACGAGGACACAGATGGTTGGGCGACCACATGACCACATTTTCCACTAAAGATTCTAGACATGAAGGGGTTCTCAGCATTTCCAGTAATATTTTGTATCTATAGACATTCCAGTCTTCAGCGTAACAGAATTATTTCACTAAAGGCTAATGCCACACAAATTATGACTTTCATTTATAGCCACGTCTTTGTGAGTTGAATTACCGATTGGAATTTTTTGCCCCTTGGAGATTCTAATTATGAAATTTCTCCACCATAGTTTGGACCCCCTTTCAAGGATATAATAAAAGTATCACTTTCTTGCAATTGGATTTCCAACTTAATAATTATATGGAGAGAGAGAATGAATGGTTCTGATTTTTCATTTACAATGCAAGAGAGCGTTTACTTGTAGCTTGGGTTCCTATGAACATTCAAATTTAGCTCCTTGCATGAGCCTCAATAGCAGAGGTTTAGCAATTGGAGTGCTGGATTTTTACCTTTCCTCTGACAGAACCCCTTATCTTGTATAGAATAATACAGTGGTGGGTTAAAAGTATATTCTCCATTCTTCTCCTATTCTATTCAACTGGCCATTATAACTTTTATGGTGACCACACTTGTATGGGGAGAAGGAAAGTGGTGTCATTGTGGCTGTACTCTGATAGGAGCCCCCTGGTAGCTAATCAAGTTCTCATATTTTATAGAATAGAAAAGTAGTGGGTTATGAGTATATCCTCCAGAGTAGGGTCCTGCTCGTCTGTTCAACCCCTCATTGTCACTTTCGTGATGGCTGAATTTGTTATTGGGGAAGAAGAGTGTCATGTCATGCTGGCTGCACTTTGTATGAAGGGGTAATAGGTGTCATGGTGGTCACACTTTGTATAAGGGGGTAATAGGTGTCATGGTGGCTGCACTTTGTATAAGGGGTAATAGGTGTCATGGTGGCTGCACTTGGTATGAAGCAGTAATGGGTGTCATGATGGCTGCACTTTGTATGGGGTGGTAATAGGTTTCATGGTGGCCACACTTTGCATGAAGGAGAAATAGATGTCATGGTGGTCACACTTGGTATGAAAGTGTATTTGGTGTCATGGTGGCTGCAATTTGTATGAGGGGGTAATATGCATCATGGTGACCACATTTGGTATAAACTGGTAATTGGTTTCATGGTGGCTGTACTTTGTATGATGGTGTAATAGGTGTCATGATGGCTGCACCTTTTGGGCAAACCTTCACTTCCCAATGTAAAAACATTGAAAGTGTAAACAATAGAAGTCCATCCATTCTGGCTTTTTCTGGTTACACAACATACCCCCTACCCTCCTGTTGGGATATCCTAGGTTAAATCTCTGGATTCTCTCTCTTGTAGTATCTTAAGAAAGGTTTTGATACCACATCCTAGTAGAAGCATTTCCAGAAGGTCCAAGAATGCATTCTCATTGGATTTGAGATCCTCAGATTTTTCAAGATCCTGCAAGAAGTTCCAGAATCATTATCCTTACCCAAACTAGTTAGCATTAGTTACCAATCAATCTCCCACCTCTGGAGATTAATAGGGGTCAATCATTCTATCAATCAAATAAATATACACATCATGTACTATTTCCTACTACATACATTGTGAAAACATTGCGTTTTATTCACCATTACCAAGGTACCTGTTTACATGAAGGGCTCCTGATGGTGAATCCCCCAATGGTGCCTCCAATGCAATACAACAATCACTTTTTGCAGAAGGAAAGATTTACATTAGGTGGCACATGGATAAGAAGTCTATTATGAGGCTAGTTTTAGATGTAGAATGTACAAACATTAGGTAACGTATTCCAGTAATATGTAACACGTAGTGTGTGAAAGGGTATAGTATTTCTTCCTGTCACATTTAACATGTACTACAATAATATGAGCCATATATTAGATGAAACATTAGCCAAAGCTTGTAAGTCAAAACCTGTTCACACAGGCCGCTGCTGCAGAGAGCCGTGGAAATTTACTTTGTTAAATAGTAACATAGCTCAAAAACTTCCATGTAACGAACAGTGAGACAAAAAAATAACACACTGTGCACCATAGGTCCTCGTCAACATAGGAGCCATCTCTCCAATGTAATAATGATCCACATTACTGGGCAAAGAGCAAAATTTAGATATCTATATTGCCATTCAGAATTCATCTGGACAGAAACATAAAAGAATGTCTCCTCTACCTTTACAGAGGGTCTATTTCTGATATTAACTAAACGTTCTCTGGTGGAGAATCTCCTATGTCCACGTGGCAGTCATCAAATCTTCCTCCACCAGAGAAAGTTTGCTAAATATCAGATTCACTGCTTTAGAATTAGATCCCATAGTGTATCAAGTTTCTCAAAACAACATGTAATGAAAATTTTTAAGTGTACACAGATTGGGTCAGGAGATAAAAGCCTCAATGTCATTACTACTGGGGATCCTGCACCTTCCCTCTGCAAACCATCCAACATAACCAAATAATATTATTACGATGTCTAATAGTATTTAGTCTCAAACTGGACAGTTGATCCTATTTTGTAGCTTTTCAAACTACTACTGATGGGCTGAAGAAAAGTTGTAAAACAGTACGAGAAAAGTTCAGTTGACTCTGACTACCACTAGACAATACAATAAGCAGGATAAATGAGAACTTTTTACAGGCATATTGTAATTCAAATACCATGAATTAACAACTTTCTATGTACAATAGAACCTCAGTTATCTGGCACCCACAGGGAATGGTTGATTCCGGATAGGTGTAGTTTCAGAATAACTAAGGTTTCCTTTTCTCAGCCATCTCAGCCATTCTCAGCCATTTCTCAGGCACTGAATGCCTGAGAAAAGGGAAACCCTGATGACGCTTGAGCCATCATCAGAGTTCCCTTTCCTCAGCCAATAAAGGAGCAGAGCAATCAGTGGAGCTCTGCTGATTGCTTCACTTTCTTGATTGCCGTAGAACCCCGGTTATCCGGAACTCAGATATCAGATAATCAGCACCGACAGCGGAGCTTTTCTGGATCTGAGTTCTGGATAACCAGGGTTCTACTGTACTTTACTAATGGGTTGGCCCACTTTTACTATGGCTGTGCACTATGTAAAAGACAATGCCCACTCATTTGTGCTGTAGAACAGGGTTCTTCTCCTGGCCCCACTTGGGGGTGCACAGGCCAAAGCCGTGGACCATGTCTCCCATACGGACCGCAGGCTCAGGGTGGTGGATGGGTTGTGGAGTCCGTGCATTTAGTGGTCCGCTAGCTAGAAAAGGTTAGGGACCACTGCTGTAGAGGTAAGCTTATTTGCATGGCTTTTTTTTTGCATTCATGAGATCTCCACTTTACTCCATTACCTGCCAATGGAGGGACATAGCAGCAACGCATGACTTTAATAATGTGACTTACAAAGTACTAAAACCATTGGATAAATATTATACCATTTTTAGAAGCAGTTCTAATGTTTATTTTATCTTGGGACTGATTTATTGACACCTGACCAAAGAATAAAAAGCTTTCATTATAGGAATAGCTCTGAATGTAGCTTTCACATATAAAAAAAAATTCTCCGTAGGTTGTGATTACTTCCCTTTTTATTACCCCCATGATCATACTCATTCCCAGTATTTCCTATACCACCAACATTTATAAAATACAGTTTACAAATCCAAAACACATGCTAATAGTTTTTTTCTGCACATCACAAGCAGATGCAGTTGCAAACCTGTTGATCCATGGAATGTAATTCTAATGGGTGCTATTGCCCTGTGCTGTGAATCTCCTGTTAGCAATAATTGCCAGCCGCAGATCTGTAGCAGAGGCGTTGTCTAAGTGAGCAGCCCTAAAATAATATTCATTCATGCCTATGATTAATGCAAGAACACAATCTGAATTTAATATGGTTCAGCCCTGCATTTAATTAGCTGCCTGTTTTCTTTGAGTGGTCAGAAATCACTGCAGAATTACTTATAACACATTAGTGGATCTTCTTTGTTATATTTAGAGTGGTTTTGCTGCACGGCGACCATTTCATATTTGGGAGGACGGTCTATACAAACTATGAATGCGGCTGTGTGCCATGGAAAGAGCTCCTCTCCTTATAGAAGCTTTGTTTGTGCATTTGCCAGGTGAGGTCACTTTTCCATTAGGTACGCATGAAGGAGAAAAGCATAGCAAAACACACATTGTAGGAAATATACATAAAAATATATATTTACCCACTTTGGCTGCAGCAAAATTTAATCTCTAATGGATTTATCAAAGCAATATAACAAATTTAGATTACAAATAGGCCTTGGGTGTCACTGGTCCAGGAAGTCAATAGAATCATTTAATACAGCTAAACTTCTGTCTGCCTGCAGCGGAGTTAATAATTATGTTAATTGGTCTCAGACCTTTAACCTAAACATTTAGATACATAGTTGTTATTTTGTATTGTTGTCTTAGCTTTATAAGTTTCTATTGTAATTTATTGCAAATTGATTCAAATTGACCTCTACATGTAAATGTTACTGCCATTTATTATCTTTCAGAGGTCACAATAATTTTATTATTATTATACAGTATTTATATAGCACCAACATATTGCACAGCGCTGTACATAGTCATGTCACTAGCTGTCTCTCAAAGTCCCTACCTCAGTCATTTGTCTTTAATACAGTCTAAGGACAGTTTTTGGGTGGAAGCCAATTAACCTAATTGTGGTAGAAAAATGGAGTACCCGGAGGAAACCCACGCAAACACAGAGAAACTGCAAACTCCATGCAGATAGTGCCCTGCCCGAGAATTAAACCTGGGACCTAGTGCTGCAAAGGCCAGAGTGCTAAACGCTGAGCCACCATGCTGCCCCTTAACATTGTCTTTATTTCATTTCCTCTCCAGAAGCACATGGTCATATTTGTCAAGTCTTCACCCAGGGGTCTGCATCTTCTTACTCTGAGATGTTGGCTCAGAAATAGCAAAATGTGTAACTCCTGTTACCTGCGGAGTTCTTGGCTGTATTCACAGAAGCCTGTGCCACCACTAATAACTCATATAGACTTGCAAAATGACTGAAAATTTCTCTTTCAGTCTCTAACACAAATGTACTAAATATAATAAAAAACTCCAAAACATCCAATTTTCAGCTGCTAAATAATTGTTGCTATACCTTCCATTGGTTCAGATGAAATGAAATGCAGTGGCCAGCTTATTGTATTGTCCTGGACTTGGAGAAATATTGTCACAAGCAGGACATTAAGGTTGTAGATGGTTGAAATCTGATGTGAAATATTCTATCTTCTAGCAAGCTGATTGCAGACTCTGTAGGTAACTTTTGTATTATATTTCAACAATATATAACTATAGAATAACTATGTATTATAAAGTCCTATACTACACTTTTGCCATTATACTTCATGAGTATACTACATATAAAGTACAATATTTCTATACACTTATTTATATATCTTAAGTGTTAGAAAACTGTGTGGCCAAAAATATTTATGGTCATTCAAAAGCCATCATAACCGTGACCTAGGGGGACTGACTAGGCTAAATTTGTTGGTGTATGCTGCTGTTTGAAATATTCCATCACCACGTAATAGCATTTACCGAAGATTCCAATGTATCATTGTACCATACCATTCTGGAGTCGAATAGGCAAATGGTCAAGATTTCGAGGGAGCTTCCGTGCCCTGCCTTGTAAATGTATATGTAACACAGGCCGTCTAGTGATTAGGACCATAGGCATCTAATGCCTGACCATCCCTCTTCAAATCTGTTTTGGTAAAAACTGGTGCTTTGTGTATATGCACACCACCATTTGTACCTGCAAATTACCTACCTGCAATATATTATATTATTATAATATGCAGGTACCAATAAAAAACCCAGGTATCTGAAGGTTCCAAAGAGCACAGTGGTCTCCATAATTCCTAAATTTTGCACAACCACGACTCTTCCAAGAGCTGCTTGCCTATTTAAACTGAGCAATCAATAGAGAAGGGCCCTAGTGAGAGAGGTGAACAAAAATGGTCACTCTAATTGGGTTCCAAGGATCCTGTGTGGAGATGGAACTAAGTTCCAGAAGTACAGCCATAACTACACCACATCCACCAATCTGGATTTATGGTAGACTGGCTAGAAGGAAGCCTCTAGAAACCCACTTGGAATTTGCAAAACCGCACATGAATGACTTCCAGACTGTGAGGAACAAGATTCTCTGGTCTGATGAAACTAAGATTGAATTGTTCAGAGTCAGTTCTAAGCTTTATGCCTGAAGGAAACATCACCTGCCGCAAAGCATTCCAACTGTGAAGCATGGTGGGGGCAGGATCATGCTGTGAGGGAGTTTTCAGCAGCAGAGAGACTGTCAGGATTGAGAAAAAGCTGAATGGAGCAAAGTACAGAAATATCCCCAATGAATATCTGTTTTACAGGACCTCAGACTGAAAATAGCTGCCCACTGACAGACCCCATCCATCCTGACTGCGACTAAGAGGACTTGCACAGAAGAATAGCAGAAAATCCCCCAATCTACGACTACAAAGCTTTTTGCATCATCACCCAAAAAGACTTGAGACTGTAATTGCTGCCAAAGATGCAACAACTAAGTACTAAATAAAAGGTCTGAATACTTGTGTAAATGTGATCTCTCAGTTTTTTCTTTTTAATACATTTACTAAACTCTCTAAAATTCTGTTTTCACTTTGTCATTATGGGGTACTTAATGTAGATGTAATAAGAAAAAAAAAGAATTTTAACAATGGAAGCATCAGGCTGCAACATAACACAATTGAAAAAAATGAAAAGGGTGTGAAAATTTTCCAAGGCCATTGTATGTAGTTATTATAAACCCCTAAAAAATGGATTTGTATAACACTTTGTGAGTTTTTTCTCCCATGTTATTAGGAGGGACCTGAGTATAAGTACTACACTGGGCTTACAATGAAATTACTATGACAATGGTGGTACCTTGGATCCCTTGGTATGTGCTGTTACATGGTAATAGAATATCTCAAACAAAACCATTGTTGTCTTCTTATCCCAAAGAAACACCACCGCTGCCTAAAAACATATTTTTGCAAGACTCCAGCAATGGACAGAAACACTTCACACAGTCTCTAGTGATACCCTCAATGACATATGAATGGCCCCATATACCTTTTCATATCCCTTTTCCTTTTCATTTCCCTTTCTTCCTTTCTTTTATTCCTTTCCCTTTTTCTTTCTTTCCCTTTTCGTTCTGTTCGCTTTGCTTTTTCCCCTACTTTCCATCCTACCTTTGCAAAATATATTATCCACCCACACTACTTTTTAAGCCTGAATTTTGTCCAAGTTAGAACTTTAGTAATGGAGATTCTTCATTATTATTTTTATTTATTAAGCAATCTTATATGTATTTGCTTCCAGCACAAATGAAATAAAATTCAGTTTCAGTATTACTTATGACATTGTGCCCTGCTTTTTTCTTCTGCTATGAAGAATTCCTTTCTTCATAGCAGATCATATAGAAGCTATTTCAATCTATTTTCATGTTTAGTTTGCAAAAGGAAAGTCTGAAAAATAATTTGGGATTTAATAGAGTTTATATCAGCTTTAAAAAGCAGCA
>NC_092860.1:140503098-140504973 GCF_032062135.1 Pyxicephalus adspersus
CAGAGACGATCTCAAGGGTTTCCTGATGGCGGGAAATTTAAATAATTTTGTATTGGATTCAATACAAAACAGCTGTATTGAGTCCAATACAAAGACATTTTCATATAATATATATATAATTATATTATATATATATTATACATGCTACTCTACAGTTATATTATGTTTAAATATTTTTTTAATTTTTTTATTTAAAATTTTAGTATTAAATTTATTAAATATTGGACATATTTTGGTGAGTTTTGTCTAAGAATTATAGCCTACAATGTAAAATAAATTTGCATGCAAAAAAAAAAATGTTACGTGTTTTGTGTGGAAATTTGGACAGAATTAGAACGCTAGGGGGACGTAAAAAATAAAAAGTATATTAAAAAAAAAATAGTTTTATACAAAAATACATGTTGATCTGCAAGAATTGCACTGAAATTGCTAGAATTGGTGTCTGCCCTGCTCGTTTGTATGCTATTAGGTCTCCTCATCTACACAGCAAAAAAAATAATTGTACTGTAGTGGAAGAGGAAGGTGTATTGCACTTAAAAACATATATAGCACAGTACTCCTAGCTGTATATTTAACGGGCCAAAAGGGAATAAATTGGAGTTTATTGGTAAGGTTTACATACACATTCTAAGGATAACTTTAAACTGAAGTTCAAGTGGTTGTATTTAATATATATGAACATTTTTTTTAAATCTTTATCAATTACGTCCTATAGATTGTAAAAATAAGTGCACTAGAGTGGCACCTTGACAATGGTGAATGCCTTTCACGTATACCTAAATGTATTCATCCATGACCTTCATTTTTATAATTAGTTTATATTAGACTTGCAATGGTTGCTGGAATATCTGAGTTCTTGGAATTGTATCTTGTTTCAGGCACTTGAAGTTTAATTGCCCTTCCCATGGGCATGTTTTGCAGATTATAAATTAAAGGACTGCTTGACAATTATATTTTTTTCATATGAACTCTCATCACTTGCCATTATCAATTCTCAATTGTCAACATGTAAAATTATTTCTGAGAAAAGAAGCAGATCTCTGCAGTGTTATTAAAATTAAACTCCCCAGTAATGTCTCCAAGGACTGTGATACCCAATTACAGCGTGCTTATTAAAGAGCAGTATAAATATAAGTTTTTGCATTCTAAAGGCTATTAGGGGTTTTGCATACAGGCAGATTGTATATATCCCAGAGGACTCAGAGATATAATAGATATGGGGGAGTGATGTTTTACCTTTTTGTCTATTTTATTCGGAAGTTGGGGGTGGTTTTGAGAACATTTTCTTTTGGTTACTTGTATGAAGCTTATCATAGGTGGGCTGTGTTCCTTGTAAATGTTGGTACAGTAAAGGTAATTAAAAAAAAATAATGAATGTTATTTGAACTGTGGGCACAAAATCCACACCAGGGAGCATGCAGTATACCAAACTCAGGCCAGCGAGATCATAAAGTTCTCTAGCCAGCCAAATGGAAATCATCTTAGGCAGAGTATCTTAAACTTTTTAACATGGGGAAACCCTTAAAATAACTTTCGGATCTTCAGGGAACCCCTGCTATAATTACTATATGCCTGGTACACATGAAGAATGCCTCCTACATTGCTGGCAAAATGTCACCCTTAAGGATAGCCAAATAGATCATTGGTGTCAGTTAAACTGACCTGAGAATTACAATTTTCTTATTGCTCAAGGAATCCTTAGCAATCTCTGGAGGAAGCCTTGGGTTTCTATGAAACCCTAATTGAGAAAAAATGATCTATGTCTTAATATCAGGACCCTTGCAACATATAAATAAGCAAAATTATCTTTTAGGGACATTTTTAACAGAAGACCATGCACCACAATGCACACATTTCTTGCATTAATTCAATGGC
>NC_092860.1:140508369-140513968 GCF_032062135.1 Pyxicephalus adspersus
AGTTTTAAAAACTCGCTTGCTCATCCCTAGTCAACAATACTCCTGAGGAAGCCTGTTTAGGCAAAACGCGTCAGTAAATACTGAAATGATAGCAAGCAACTACTGAACACCCATATATTAGAAAATAAAAGTATAGGGCCTATGGGCCAAGTACTAAGTTCTGTCTTATTTAAGCTTTTCTTGCTTTGTCGTTATATGTAACATTTATTGAGAAGTAAACCCCATTTTGCTAGAGTGCTAAAAGCCCCCTCTCCTCTCTCCTTACTCTAATTTGAATTATAACTAACAAGTTTTTGCATCAGGAGCCTGCAGTGGGTGTGCTTGAGAATTTCCTGGGGAATCAGTGGCTGGGGTTCTCAGATGATCAGACTGGTGAGCTGGGGTGCACTAATATAAATCTGAGCTCTCTGTATAAGTTGCATGGATTCATTTTCTCTTTTGAGCTAAATGCATTTTTTTAAATGAGCCGGAGTGACTGATGTTTAGTGTTATCCAAGGAAACTGCACAGCTATCTATGTATGTATGTATATATATATATATATAACAATTTATTTTCTAATAATTTTTTTTTGCTTGGCTATCAGTTGTCAGTTTAGCACCAATATCCTCCCTTTGATCTCCGCTACACATGCCCCAGTTTATCCACTGTGGTTATTGTGCTTATTCAGCTTGGAGGATCTGATGTTTGAGCTTTTAGCAGTTAGAAAATTACTGTCACTGTCACATTGCACTTCATTACTTTTTTTCTGCTGCCGAAGCTACTTAATTGCAGAGCAAGTGGCAGTAACAGGATAAAGCAGCACACCGCAGTGATCCCATTCTCGCCCTGACTTGGATACTGACTACAAGCATCCTCCCTGTATTGACAGCTATTTTTAGATTAAAGAGTAACTTTTGACGAAGTGCTAAATGCTTAAGTGAAAAAAAAACTTATTTTCCTGTTGTTTTACCATAGGTACTTTACTTTCCATCAAATAAATACCATTGGCTGTAGATTCTAGTGCCTGGAATATGTCAGGGAAACAGTTTTGTGCCACAGTGATGTCACATACATTTCTTGGAAATTATATATTGCTTTATTTTATATATATAAATATATCTATCATATGTTTAATATTATTGAAAAAGAAAACACCATTTAGTTTAGATATGTATTAAAAATAAAAACTCTCTTTGCATCTTAAAGCTACCCTCTGGGCAACTCTTTCTGATCCTCTATCCTAATTGCTGGAGAAAATACAAAACAAATGTTTAATGCCCTTTTTACGCCCCTAAAGCCACGCTCTTCTTCTCCAGCCAGGTCTTCTCTCCTTCATTGGTCCATTTTCAGGATTCCACATCACTATTTGTATGAGATGCACATTTCCTATAACCTGTGAAGGGGATGGTTCCTCTGACAATGGAGAAGAGAAGTGAAATCAGCACCAATGTGGCCAAGATGGGTAAAACGAGGAAACGAGCTGTCAAGGAAACTGGATATCCCATTCATATAGTTGCATATTAAGTCAGGTTGAAAAAAGTCCATCAAGTTCAACCACTAGGGAAATAAACATATCCCAGATATAAAACCCTATGGACATAGTTGGTCAAGAGGAAGGGAAAAAAAAACCCTGGTACAATTTGCTCCAACAGGGCAAAAAAATTCCTTCCTGATTCCATGAGACAATCGGATGTTCCCTGGATAAACAGTCTGTTATCTTTACTTTAAATCTTAATACCCAGATATATTCTGTGCTTCTAAAAATACATCCAGCTTTTCCTAAAGCAATCTATAGAATTTGCTGAAACTACATCCTGAGGGAGCCGATTCCACATTTGCACAGAGGTTACAGTAAAGAATCCCTTCCTTATCCGGAGCTTCTTTTCCTCCAGACGCAAAGAGTGACCTCCTGTTCTTTGTAGTGATCTTAAGGTAAGGGACACTATAAAACATGTAGTATGGGTAACAGGAGGATGAGTGGGACATGTAAATCTCATCTTTGGTAAAATACAAGTTCCCTCTCAATATGTTCCACCTATCCCACTTCAATCCATTTATAATTGCAAAAAAATCTCCAACGCTATTTTATACTCACCTGAATTCACCGTAACTTGAACCTTAAGTCCATCCTCCAGTAGTGAAGATTACTGCAGTCCAGGTCTGCCATTGATGGAACATTTTGCTGTCCTTATTAAGACATTATTATACTGCCACTGAGATCTTTAGGAAAGGGTGAAGATTACTGCAGTCCAGGTCTGCCATTGATGGAACATTTTGCTGTCCTTATTAAGACATTATTATACTGCCACTGAGATCTTTAGGAAAGGGAAAACTTTTACCCAATAGGAAGTGGTTGCTTGGTCAAGGAAGGGTGTGGGCACTTCGAAAAATGAATTAAGGTAAGACATTGGGCAAAAGATTTTTTTTCTTTTTTTGTTGCTTTGGACTTAATAAATAAATCAAGTTTTGCGATTAGCTAAAGAGGTTGGGGTAAAGTTTAAGATGTGAGAACTGTGGCTCGGCCAAAGTTTTCATATTATCATTCAGTATGTGATGATACGTTTATCCTTTATATGATTGTAGTTTAATTCCTTATACGATGATAATTGTATTTATTTTTTACAGTTGTATTATCTTCCCTATAATATTTATTTCCTTATTTCAATTTAATTTATTTTCTTTATTTGTCAGTTCATGCTTTAGTAATTTTCTATGATTTATGTGTTAAGTGGCTAATATTATATCATGTGGTTAAGGCTAATATTAGGATTTCTGTTCATCTTCACCTAGAACAGCTGAGACTTGCAGTGTACATAAATGTCAGCTACCAGTAATTACAACCAGGTTATTCAAGGCATAAACACCAATTTTTTTTTACAATATAATAGGAAAGATTTACTCTGGAAAGATTGGGGAACCTGTTTATTGAATGGCCACCCTTGCCTTACTTTGATCTTAAAAGTAGGAAAGGATTGATAGTTAAAAATGTTCTTATTTTAAAACCTCTTTTTGCATTTTGGATTTTGTGGGTTAGAATCCATATCAGATTTTTATTGCTGTCTGTGACACTGCTGGAGAGGATTCCTTTTTTATTGGTCTTGGTGACCATTAGTATTGGGGCAGAACCCCCAAAATTTTACCTTTTTGACTATAGGTGGAATAGAGGAAACAAAAACGGAATAGCTGGAATGGTGACATCTTTGTAGTGACAACTAAAACAGAATTTCCATCACTTTGAATAGATTAGTAGATTAATAGAATTAATTAATAAGAATAGTAAAGTATCTCCAGGCAGAAATTATAGGAAAATCTTCCCATAGGAATGCAGGCAGCAAGATCTATTCATAACTGACTTTAACAATGTGAGAAAATGAAGTTACTGTTAGGTTACTCTCCAAATTATCAAATTGAAGAAAACAATACATTGCAATGATTATGACTAGTGTTGATGTTCGATTTCGGGTTGTCCCTATATTCGACCCGAATATGGCTGTTCGAATTCTACCCGACCCAAAAAACACGGGATTCAACAGCAAAAATTCGGGAGGAAAAAAAAAATTTTTTTTTTCTTAAATTGTTTATTTCCTTTGTGTTTTTTTTTTTTTAAACTTGTTCTTTTTTTATTTTTTACAGGTTATCCGACAATGACATTATGAATCATAATGTCATTGTGGGATTCCTGGACACATACAGAATACATGTCACATCTTCTCTAGGGCTGCAGAAACGATCAGAGGAGCAGAGCTGTCAGCATAGTAAAGCTCCGCTGATTGCTCTGCTCCCTGAGGAAAGGGAAAGCCTGATGACAGCAAAGGCATCACCAGGATTTCCCTTTCCTCAGCCAATCAGGGAGCAAAGCAATCAGCGGAGCTTTACTATGCTGACAGCTCTGCTCCTCTGATCGTTTCTGCGGCCCTAAAGGAGATGTGACATGTGTTCTGTATGTGTAATACATGTCACAGCTCCTCTAGCGCTGCAGGAGCGATCAAGGGAGCAGAGCTGTCAGCATAGTAAAGTTCTGCTGATTGCTCTGCTCCCTGATTGGCTGAGGAAAGGGAAATCCTGGTGATGCTTGAGCTGTCATCAGGATTTCCTATTTCTCAGCCAATCACAGAGCACTAGGGATGAATGGGCAGAAGTCTCCGCATTCATTTCTAGAGCTGAATGGCTGAGAAATATAAAACCTCAGCCAGAGCACTAGGAGTGAATGGAGAGTCTTGTCCCCATTTAACCCCTAGGGCCCTGCAATCCCTCACTGTCAGGAGGATTTCCAGGGCTCTGTTAATTTTTTAAATGGTGCAAGCAACGTTTAAGATAACGCTCAAAAACGTGCCTGAAGGAAACGTCCTGGTGTAGATTAGCCCATGGGAATGCAGTCCGTGTAGACTAAAGCTGCATACACACGTCCAATAATTATCGTTAGAAACGACCGATGAACAACCGATTGGCTAAAAAAAAGTGACCAAGGACGCCGACGAACGAGGATTGTCGTTGGAAATTAACGACCGCCACGGTGGATCTGATTGGCTGACGATCTTTCATAAATTCCTAACAGAGTTAAGTAAATGTATCTATCTGAAAAGCATATTTTACTTATTTTAGAGAATGAAATAAAGCTTTGCTAACTTCAGCCAACCAATCATGTATATGATATTTATTGCAAAAATATTTTCACCACATTCATAAGCAATGTAAAGCAACCATTTTACAAAATCTCCCGCGTCCTACTGCATCCTAATTAGACTAAACGTAACAACCACGCTCCTTAAAGGGACCACAAGATATTCCTATTACACTTTTCCAAGTGGCATCCCAGCCCTACTCCTACAATTAACCAAATAAACCTCAATTCCCATGTACACATCTTATAAGTTTAGCCATCACAAGCCTGTGAAAGACGGGTCCAGAGAGTATAGAAGGGTGTGCAGAAGATCAGAGTCCATATTTCCTATATTCCGTGCCCTGGTTCAATAAATCTGTTCAACTTTAAAGTGAGTGACACCTTTCTTTTTCCCGCCCTTGGAATACAAGCATATTTACATAATATTAATTAACTGGCCTGGGACCTCATTGCTTGTTAAGCCAGTTTAGGGCATTTTTAATGAAGTTGTTCATCATGTGAGTCAGTATTAGCTGAAGCTTAGCATCAACAGCACTACGGTAGCTTTAAATGAAACATTTATTTTGTGTTGAAATCTTTACTTTGCTTCGAGTAACCAGCAGTCAATATCCCATCTACACCATGTATGACCTCCATCTTCCCTGGCAAGTAACAGTTTTGCTTTCCACTTCACAATCCTTGATGTTCAGCCTCTTTTACATTCCTGGAATGATTTTTTTTTCTGGAAATCTTCCTTGGTGTATGCAGTAGGGTATTAGATATTGGCAAGTATAGTTTATTTATTCTCCTGCAAAGTGAGGTCACTGATTATGAATCTTTTTACCAATTAGAAAAACATATAACGTACTCTGAGGCCTTTAGGTCCCGTGGCTGCTGTGGATATTATAGGGTAGTATGACACATCACAATACATCTATATACATATATATAGATATACATATATGGTCACAATACATCTATATACATATATATAGATATACATATATGGTCACAATAC
>NC_092860.1:140514000-140530130 GCF_032062135.1 Pyxicephalus adspersus
CTACATGCATTCATGTTGGCCATTTAAACACTACTCCTTGTGATTAGCCAGGGGGAAGGGTGGGCAAGGAATGCTACAAACACACATTGTGATACCCTATCAATGGAAAAAAGATATTTATCAGACAAGTGTTCTCAGCTTGTTATTTTGCTTCAACCACCATAAAAAAATTGGATCAGCATCAGTTTATCTGGACCGCAAACCTTTTTTTTTTCTTTCTATTTGCATATTATAAATATCATCCAGTATTTAAATAACCTCGACATATTGTGCAGCATTTTACAAAGTCTATAGTCATGTCACTAGCTGTCTCTCAAAGGGGCTCACAACCTAATATACATATGTCATTACTACAGTTTAAGGTAAATTTTGGGGGGAAGCCAATTAACTTACCTGCAAGCTTTTGAAATGTGGAAACCAGAATACCCAAAGGTAACCCATGCAAAAGCCAGAGTGCTAACCACTGAGCCAATCTTGGAATCATAGTTGTCTAAGCTAGGTAATTCACCATTACTGTTTGTCCTGATGGTCATTGTCGTTAGAAGGAAGGCAAGGAAACCTCCACTATTTAAAGTTGTTGCCAGGACAGGAATCTACCAATGCAGTGTCACAGATCCCCGCAGGATCAGGGGATCTGTAACCCCTTCAGTGTCACCCACCTTGTAGTCCCCTGCTGCCAGCACCATCTCTTCTGCTTCTGGATCCAACTCTCAGCACACTTCCAGGTCCAGGTCATGTGATTCTGTCAGCTGCTCCCTTGCATCAGGGGACTAAGGTATTCCGTAGATGCACTCCCTGAGGCTATCTCAGCACCAGCACTCCCCCTGCTGGTGGGGTTAGTGTCTGAGGCTTACATGACCTACACTCATCACATGACAACCCCTTTTTAAGGAAGTGACTTGGCAACAGGAAGTTGCCTAGACAAGGAGTTCCTTGCGGTTCTACTGCTTCAGTTCCTGTGTGTTATTTCTGTATTATCCGTGTACCGACCTTTGGCTTGCTTCCTGACTGCCCTGACCTTTGGCTTACTTGACTACTATTTTGGATTTCCCTCTGGCACTGCTTTTTAGTTCCTGCTAGTCAGCTGTCTCCTGCCTTGACGGGCACGGGGAGCACGGGGAGCCCAACCTTGCCGCACAGCAACCTCACCACTGGAGGCTCTGGAGAAGACCAAGCTACTGCTTAGACCCTGCACCCCGTGCACGTCTCCACCCACTGGGTTGGTGACACTGTGGGTCCACCACTTGGCCCTGTGCAGCAGTGACATGCAGATCTATACTTAGATACTCTAATCACATTTTTTAAGGCAGAAACTCCAAGGGAATCAAATTGGGACACAGGTGGCAAAACATTAGGTTGTAATCAATCCCTACTCATTTCAAATGAAACAAGAGGCTTAAGTCTTGGGAACTTAGGGAACTTAAGACTAGGGAACTTAGAAATGAGTTCCCTAGTCTACACAATTTGTCCCAGAACAGATGATGATCCTTATGTCTATAGCTAGCTTCAGGTCCCAAGCCACATCTTGAATGGACAAATCCCAAAGGAATACTCAGTTGCATGGTATATTTTCTCCTAATTGCTACTGAGATTCAGGTTGTTTCTAGAATTTCTTATCTCTCTGTGAAAAAAATGTTTAGGGCAGATTATACCTGTACATCTCTCCTCCATATAGTGTCTGCAGACAAATTTGAGGCATTGGAAATGGTGCTTGTCTGATCAGATACAAATGTTGACAAATGGATGTTAACAGATGGATTTGGATATTTTTTTTTATTTTGAAAGAAAATGCATATGTATTAATTTTGACAAAGTTATATTTTGTCTAATTTAGAGATGAGTGTAAAAGTTTGGTAAATTAAAGGTTACCAGTAAAAAAAAAGGTTTCTCACTCATGAAAACTTTATAAAAGGTGTCCTCTAACTTTACCTTGTTTAAGGCAAAATGGTAAAAAATAAACACAACTTGAAACCATCCATAATTAATTTGAAAAATACCCAATTATGCTGTTTATTTAGATAAGTGCCCTTCTCTTCCTTTAGGGCAATGACATTATAACCCATATCACTCTTTGAGAAGGCTATGAAATATATAGAAACCCTTCCTGCTCCCTGTGATTGAGCTGACTTTGCTGAATGAATTAACATCAGTTATGTTGGTAAATACTGTAAGTGCACCAAATATGTTCTTGCTGTTGATAAATATCTGCTTTCATGATACTAGGCCATGAAGTGACAAAATTAGTGAGTTATAATTACATTGTCCTCCATTAACCTTCTAAGAGTCTAATCAGGGGTCTGTGTTCAAACATTCCAGCCAAAAGTCAGAAACTTGTTTATTAATCTAAATAGTTCATTATAATTTGAGAGCATTATATTAGGACCTTGCTGACTTTGAAATATTTTCACTTCACATCGATTCTTCAATTCAAGTCCATTTATTAGGGTAGAGTAATAACAAAAATAATACATTACTACATAAATAAAAAGTAATCATAAAAATGAAATACATAATTTTTTTCAGTCCTTTCCCTAAATGTGTTTTTTGTCCAAATAACAAATTAAAAAATAATGGGACAGTACAATGAGCAATGAGCAATGAGCAATGATACCTACTGAGAAATGTTCAAAACCTTTATTTTATCTTGCTGCTGTCTAATATAACAATATAACATTATACACCCAAAAACATGTTGAAAAAGAAAATATCATTTGTATCCCTTCTTTTGGAAAACTGTTTGCATGTTTTTTCTATTACATAGATCAGTAATCATGATCATGCATGCCATGATGATTAACATTACAAAGAATAATAAAACAGTAAAAGAAAAATCATGAAACACAATAAAAATCAATTACCCCCAAAATCATTTAAAATGTTTAGAGGGCATTTTGAGACTTTCCTTTATGTTTCTTTTAAACTTTTCTTGTATATTAGGACTATTTCTTTACATTTTGCTATTTGGCCTTGTGAAAAACATCTAACAAAAACATAAAATACACCAAAACACCATAACTTGAAAAAAAATTGGGTGAAGTGAAATCAGCTATATCAACTTAAATCATGCATTTTTATAATAATGAAATTCAGTAGAAATCGAGCACTTCTCCACTAGAAATTATTACCACTAACCTGGTTTTGTAGCAATACCATTGAATGAACCATATGAACCTTCAAAGGGGAAAAGACGATGTGGGAGTGGGCGGGTTGTGTTCAGAGAGACCACCCTCCCACTGCCCTGAGCCTGCAATTCCATACAGGAGACATGATCCGTGGCTCTGGCCGGTGCAACCCCCCAGTGGGGTCCTTCTCCTGGTCCCACGCGGGGGGCGGTCCAGCCAGAGTTGCGGACCACTAAAGAAGTCTCAGGTGTGCACATTCCAGAAAGTAAGGGCAGAGTGTTCCCACCCATGCCCGCTCCACTACACCCCTTGTCCCCCTCTTTATGGTTCAAAATATTTTTATTGAGGAATTTTTTACAAAACATGGAAACAAGAAAAACATTTTTATCAAAAATTCACATCCTGGTCCGCTCTTTACATCAGAGTTTCCCATTTCACATTAGAGACCCCTGGTACAACTTCTTGTCCCAAACTTTACATCATAGTTCCCATTCACATCAGTCAAATCTTGGTATATTGATAGCACCTTTCACAACAGAGTCCCCCCTTTACATCACAGCTTCCCCTTTTATATCAGAGACCCCTGGTACACCTTCTTGTCCCAAACTTCACATTATAGTCGCCATTCACATCAGTTTCATCTTGACATTTTGATCCAACCTTTCACATCAGAATCCTGTTTCACATCAGAGTTCCTCCCTTTATTTGTAAGTCCACTTCCTTTATTTCACACATTTCTACATCAGAGGCCCATCTTTAGAAGCCCCCCAGACTACTGGTAAAGTGCTGTTTGGCAGCTTTGACTCACGTAACTCATCTGGTCCAGGTCTTGTTTGAGACCTCGCAGCCCTGGTACCTACCCCACGGAGAAATGCAAAAGATACTGAACAAGAGAAGCAGCCCTTTGAATAGACTGAGTGGTCTTTCTGTTTTTAGAAGAGTTATATATTCTGCTGAATAATAATTTTACAAATATACTCAGCACAGGAATTGTTGTAGCTATTTGCCATCTATTACTCAGTCTGGCCCAGTGTGGAAATACAATGGGTAACGCTAAAGGTGAAGATAAAATGGCTGGCTTTTACATTCCAAAATAATGGAAACTCTCTGTCCAATTGTATAAAAAGCACAGTAGCTCCCCCACACCCAACCTTAAAGCTATTTGTCTGCTGAAATAAAATGTCTGCTATAAATGAAAAGGTCTCTAGCATTTAGGTTTTACATTAACACCTTTGCTTTCCTAATAATAAGCCCAGAAATGAATTCAGTTGTGTAGTTCCGCTCTCCTTTCAAGAAGATGAATAACCTCAGCATTCACAAAATAAATAATGGGGAAAATATATTTTCAGTCAGCCCACTTGCGCTATGCTGAAAGGATTAATAGTAGATTTTGCACACGGTACGTTTACTTGACAAACAATGGCTGAAGCTCAATGATAATTACACTTGGAGAAGCTGTTCTACAGAAAAGTTCTATAGTTATTCCCATGAGCATCTTAAATCTCCCTCCAGCTACCATCTACACGCTCCGAGAAGAATCAAAAACACTAGCAGCAATTATTGACTAGGTAAAGCTTTCTCTCTAATTATTGCTGTATATATGCCGAGTTTTACTGCACAGTCAACAAGGCCAATGGAAAAATACAATGGATAAATACAGGGCAGTTCAATTTTACTGCAGTTACAGGAATTTTACTGTATATATTTTCACTTATGACAGGGAGACACCTGGGGGCATTGAGGTAGAGAACATTTTACTTGTTATAAATGGGAAGATTGGGATAATTTTATACTTTTATGTAAGATAGATCCATGCCACATAAGTCATCCAAACCCCAAAAAAATATTGCATTTCTTTTCTTCCTTTCTTTTCTTGTTTTTTATGTTGACATTGGTTGCCCAGCTCTCTTCTGTGAAGTCCAAGTACCATTGTTGATTCCGTAGAAGGGCCTGGGTGGTTATCTTCTTCAACTCTTTTCCATAAGCATATATAACAAAGTGCCCAGCTATTTAGCAATGGAGACTGCGGCCATTGAATACATTGTATTACCATTCCTTTTAGTATCATATCTTCACTGTAAGGTCTGTGAAAATGTGAAACCGGCTTCCTCAGGAAGTAGTTTCACCAACTACTATAGATTACTTTTAGAAAAAGCTGGATGATTTCTAGAAGCACAGATTATACCTGGGTATTAAGGCTTTAAAGTAAAGATAACAGACTGTTGATCCAGGGAACATCCGATTGCCTCATGGAATCAGGAAGGAAATTTTTTCCCGTTGAAGCAAATTGTACCAGGGGTATTTTTGCCTTCCTCTGGACCAACTATGTCCATAGGGTTTAATATCTGGGATATGTTTATTTCTCTATTGGTTGAACTTGATGGACTTATGTCTTTTTTCAACCTAACCTACTATGTAACTATATAAGTGCTCCTTGCTATTGTTTTGGGGGACATAAAGATGACCAATGTGTTTTTATTCCTCCTATGGCGGAATAATGTGTGGTACTCCTATGTGTGGTAATTTAGCATTTGGTTATAGTCTATAGTGCTGTTTATTATTATTATTGAACTTTTGATCAAAACTTTTTAAAACAAACAGAAAATATTTGTGTAAACCATTTAGCAGCTTGTTTTCACTCACAATTTAATGTTTGCATTGTCTAATGTCTAGTCTAAAGTCAATTTGGGGAAAGCAAAATAGTTCACCAGTTTGTTTTTTGGGACATGGGAAGAAACCAGTATACCAAAAACAAATCCATGCAAACATAGAGAGAACGTATCAGCTCCATGCACATAGTGTCCTGGCCGTAATTCTAATCTGGATCCCCAGTGCTGCAAGGTCAGGGTGCTAACTGCTGTGCACACAACACAGAAATTATATTATCCAATCACTGTACTGGCCAGAACATATTCTGTAAGAACAATGCAGCAGATACTGTCATTCAGCTTTAAAGTTAGTCCATCATCAGAAGGTATTTTTTACCTTTTATTTAAAATGTTATTAAAATACATAAAAAAGTGTTATTTTGCATAGATAAGGCATTATTTTAGCATGAAGAATCTTCACTAAAGATTTTATTTCACAGTCATACAATCCTTATCATGGATAAACATTCCAGCTGCAGCCTGAAATCATTTTACAGCACATAAGATGCTAAATTGACCATTTGAGGCAAGTAGTCAGAAAATCTCTGTGCATAATATTCTGTATGAGGCTATGATGGTGATACACACCCAGACCTTAATGGCTGAAAAATGATCCCCCTTCTACTTTTACAAACACAAGAAGTGCAGGGTCCTGAGTGGTATTGAACAACTTGTATTAGTGTTAAATGATAAAGAATAACCAGCAACACGTTTTCACTTATAAAACAGTTTCTGCCAAAGTAAACTTGACCAGATCTAAACCAGTTTCAAGGTAATAAGTGCCAAAGCACCTTGTGGTACCCGGAAGGACCAGTGTCTGCATGGAGGCCTTTGGATCAAGTGTGTAACTTAACATCAGTGGGCCACTAGCAAAGGTTTGGATGGACCCCCCACCCAGGGAAAAGAATAAGCAACCACTAGCAGCCCTCCTGACTTCTTGAAATATTGTACAATCACAAGTAATGTGTTGTGGGGTTGATAGTTACGTCTGTGCTTTAGATCCTCTGCTCACATGGTACATAAGGCCTTCAGGTTTTCCTTAAGTAAAGAATACGTCCCACCCTAAGTGTCCTGTCGTTCAAGTGTTAAATGCCAGGATTTCGTTGGACAAAAGCTCTGGAATTTGACAACTGTATAAAAGCGTTGTGTCTTTATCTCCCTGTGTAATGCTTGAGTCTACTATCTAAGGTGCATTCCTTTACAGCAATATAAAGCTCAGTTTGTAGATTCTGCAGGGTGCCTGTTGTATATTATATATATAACAGGGTGCCTGTTGTATATGTTATAACACATAAATACCTTTACTTTACGATCCTCTCAGTTCAGCTTTACAGGGCCACTTCAGAAAGACTCTACTACACCTCATTGTCCAACTGGTCAACCAGAACTGCTGGTGTATAGCCCTGAACAATCCTTATACCATTATAGAGCCACATATACCACATTGCATGCAGTTGTTTCAGCCTAGACCACCATCAATGGTGCATAGATTATTAATGTGCATAAAACTGCCCACATCCTTAAATAAATCATAAAACACTTACCTTTTTGGATTTATTATGGAAGGGATTACATGTAAATTTTGTTTTGTGCTCGGCTATTTTTACAACCAATGATAAATTAGGCTGCCTTGCTTCGCCAACTTTCATAAGATTTGGTTACATCCAATACCACAGTATAAATTGTTTGATGTGGCCGTGATGCTTTTTAGTTTGAGTTGAGAATACAGTCCACATGTAGTTATTTACATCTAAATAAATAAACCAGGTTACTGAGGATACTTTGACTTTCAAGCAGAAGGAGAAAAGGGTCATAATGAATCGGATCTTCATTAAAAGCACACAAAACACAATGCAAACCTAACTGTGTTTATTCAAAGTATACATGTGTGACTCTTATAATATAGGATACAAATATTATCTGGTGAGCAGTGATACTCTATATGGATAGTACCAGTTCCAGTCCTGTGTAGAATGTGGCTGTATGATGTTGTAGCACGTGTCATATGATAACATTTTCCTATAGTGTATAGATCAGTGATTCTCAACCAGGGTTCCTCCAGAGGTTGCTAGAGGCCAGCATTGTAAGAGACATTCTTCGTCTTGTCCACCACACTGATGTACTTTGCCTTCTGGATATAGTAACTAAAATTACATGAAGACCTGAAAGGTCTTTCAAGTGGTTACCCCATGTTGATCTAGAATGTGTCCTGGAATCAGCTGTAATGGAAATAATTATTACTGTAGGATTATAAAGAGCTGACATAGTACATAGTGCAGTACAGAGTCCATAGTCAGGTCACTAACTGTCCATCAGAGGCGCTCACAATCTAAAGTCTTTATCATAGTAGTTATAGTCTTAGAGCAATTTTTGGAGGATGCCAATTACCCTACCTATATCTTTTTGTGATGTAAGAGAAATTGGACTGCCTGGAGAAAACCCATACTTGAGAAGGACATACTGTACAAAATCCCTGTAGATAATGTCCAAACCAAGATTCGAACCCAAGTGCTATATTGGACTTCAGTGCTACATATCAAGAGTTCCAGGCACCAAGTCACCAAAATATTTGAAAATGCTGTAAACTGGTGAAAAGTAAGCAATACATCTACATTAATAAATCAGAGAATTACAAATACTTAACTTGCATTAAAGAAAATGTTAAGGTTAGGTAAATGTAAGAGAGCAGTGGAACTGATATGGTACGTGCATGTAAGGGTCAAAATCATTTGGGAAGTTTTAATTTCAAAACCAGATTCTTCAGTCATTGCTATTGACTTCCAACACCTTCTTTTACTTATTGTGATGAATCTCTTGAGATTTCTATTGCACAGGAACTGAAAAACTACAGAGAATTTTAATTACAATTCTTGGTGTTTTGGGAGTCATATTTCTGTGAATTTGTATAGTAAATAGCATTGTCTAGTCTTGTAATACAGATGCCGTTTTCTGCTTCCTGTCCTTGCTCTATGCAGTAACACAGCCCCCGTTCCTCCGTCCTCAAAAGAAGTTTCTCTGTCTGGAAGAGAACACATTGAAACACGTTTAGGAACATACCAAGGGTAATTCGCAGCAGTTTTACAGAATTAAAAAAAAAAACAAATACGTTTTTAATAAAGGCTATTATTTCCATTATTCTACTTGAACATATATAATATTGCATTCAAATATTTTCCAATTTATGAGTACAATTATCACAAATTACACAATCATAAGAGGGATTGGTCATTAGATCACCTCTTTCTTAGCTAAAAGAAAAAACATGGATGAACATTACAGTATGTCACTATTTAATTTTCCTTTATTATGAGTTCCAAGGTTGAAGCTCAGCTAAACCCCAAATTAATAGCGTCTAAATTAATAAGCGATTATAAATTGTGTAGTGGACAGAATACCTTTTTTTTAGGGGCCACATGTGCTTGAACACCTCATCCCAGTCCTATATCTCTCATGCCAGCCAGTGGAAGAGACAGTCAGATGTGACCATGTGACACCCAAAATAAGAACAATAGACACCAATCTATGTTTCCCAGCATCCCTGCATTACAGTGAAAACTTGGTGTCTACATTATTAGGCAGGAATGTAGGCTTGTTAAGTAGTTGGTAACCAATTTTAGGGACATGGCAGCCCCAACTTCCATGCTCAACTTATGAATGAGTAATTGTGTTCTGTGATTCTTATTGTGTTCCAACTTTATTTTATCTTCTGAGTTTAGAGTTACCATAATATGTGCTGGTAGTATATAGTACAGCTCTCATACATATGTAGCTTAATGGCACGTTTTCAGCCCAACATGCCATTTCCCTCCTTGCCCCCAAACACTGTATTAATCAACAGTACTCCCGATCTCTAAACAGAGGTTTCAGAAGTGTCTCGTATGGTCAAGGGTAAGTGCAGATGATTTTGGAACTTTTACTTTAGTAATAGAGGCGACTTTAAGGAAATGGTTTCTGACAGAACTATGCACACTGCCAATGCTGTAAATACGAGTTACAAGATTGTCAAGCTGACCTTCCAACTTAAATACTTAGATTCACAAAATAAAAAATGTGAAGGCAAGGATATGTAGTTTTGTAAAGTATTGATGCTAAAGTGTCTGCATAAAAAACAGAAGTTTGGAAATTTTAGGGAGGTCAGCACCAAATTTGTTTTGGTATGTCTTCTTAAGTAACTATTTTTTTCAAAGAAACTACTTTACACACCACAAAACACATTAATCCGGACATGCACTATTTTTTTCAAAGGGTTTACATCTGTTTTGGTCTACTACAATACAAAAACATTGTGGAATGCTGCCTGGGTGTAATATGGTGTTCTTCCAAATAAGGGACAACAGCTTGCATATTCATCTAAAGTTCCAGCAACACAGTGGTGAAAATAGACCTCAGCACACACTCAAGGCATGCAATGTGTTACTGTGTGGCCATCCATGTGCATTAACACTTCCTAGCCTTGGCTGCAGGCATTTACTAACCCTAGTTCCCCTAGTATAAGTAGGTGCTAAAGGGCTCTCATTATACTTTTTTGTCTTTGGATACTGAATAAAATATCATTGTAATTTTTGGGGAATTAAATAATATCTATTTACAAAGAAACTGTAGGGCTTCTGCTCATTGTTTCTGTCTTTGGTGATAGTTATCTAATTTCTATACTAATAACAAGTTAATATCACAGCAGTGGTAACAAAGCCTCACTGCCCCTGAATGGCACCGGTGATTGTGTGTAAGTTGGCTGGTTAAAAAAAACTGGCTAATTCATCAAAGTTGTTAAAAATACACTGCTTAATGAATGGAGCTTCCATAATGACTACTATTTTTGTCTCCCACTGCTCTTTATGGCCTCATTCTTCTCTAGATCTCCAAATATATCTTTGATTTTCTAATTAATTAAAATGGAGCTAGTGGGAAGCTGATAAAGAGGAGGGACTGTTACTTAGCTGAAAGGGGATTCTGCCAGTACAGGCAGACAGACTGCTATCTGTAAAGTCATTTTCTCACTGCTATAAAGTTAAAGCATTCAGAGGGCTCCCTATTGCCCAAGAAACATAAATCCATTTCTCATTGTACTTGGGGGTTAGATTTCTGTGAATCTATTTTCTGCTTTTATTAGTGTGCTTTTAGATTTTTTTTGGTAATGTATATGTATGTAGGCAAAACTTTCTTTTAATTTTGGATAGGGATATAATTAAATAGGGATAGATTGGAACTCCTGTCATGATTATATCATGGTATCATTATATGTCATGGGGCAGGGTCCTCTCCTCCTGTATCACTGTCTGTATTAGTCTGTCATTTGCAATCCCTATTTAATGTACAGCGCTGCGTAATATGTTGGCGCTTTATAAATCCTGTTTATTAATAATAATAATAATAATAATAATAATGTCATGGTTCATCGTTTCTGTTTAGCCTTGAATTACCTTCTCCGATTGTTCTTCTCTCTGTCCTGGTTTATCCTCTTTTTTTGTCCTGGTTCTCAGTTTGACCTTGATCATCCCCTCTCTCACTTTGTCATGGTTTGTTCTCTCTTTTTATCCTGGTTCATCTCTGTTTTACCTGGTAAACCAAGTATGCGTGCCATGGTTCTTTCATCTTCTGTTTTTTCTTTCAGTTTCTTCCATGTCATCTTCTCTTTTTCTCTTGGTTCATCTTGTCTGTTTCTCCTCCTCCACCACAGCTGATAGTCCTGATTCTTTTACTTAGTTTGTTCTGGATCACTCTCCTATTTTTCCTTGTTCTTTCTTTCTGTTTTTCCTTCTTCATCAACTTATTTTTTATTCCGTTTCATCTCCTCTGATTCTCCTGGTGCATCATGTCTGTTTGCCTTGGTTCATTTTTTCTGTTTCTCCTCATCCACCATGTCTAATTGTCCTGGTTCATTCTTCCATCTTATCCTTAATCATCTCCTTAGTTTTTTTTCTTGCTTCCTTCTTTCAGTTTGTCCTGATTCATCCTGTCTTTTTTGCCTTGGTTTATATTCCCAGTTTCTCCAGATCCACCATCCCTGGTTGCCCTGGTTCTTTCTCTCAGTTTGGCCTGGATCACCCCCTTTGATTTACATGGTTCATTCTCTATGTTTGTCCTGGTTCAACCTCTCCTAATGCCCTGGTTTATTCTCTCTGTTTGTTTCAGTCCTTTCTCTTTCTTACCCGAATCATGCTCTCTCTTTGTCCTGGAGGGGAATTACCTGCACTTCTTTAGCTTTGTGCATGCCAGATGATCGTCAACTGAGATGAATGGTCATGCTCGTCTAGGGTGAAAATCTGACATGCCTACAGTGGCCCCCTGACGATCTGATCTGCCGTGGCAGATTAATAAAATACCAATCAGAAAAGACTGCTGTGCATTCCTATGGAAAAAAGCAACAGAAGGTCGCCACTCGCCTGTCCTTCCTCCTCCCTTCTCCAGTGCTGGGTGTACAGTGCTCAATCCTTTATCTGTCACTGGAAATGATCATAAAAAATTGTTTACAGCGACAGTTATCTGACGTCAATCTGATGTCTGGACAGGGACTTTCCACATTTCCTTTCCCCTCTTGTTGCATCCCCGGAATTAGACATGAATGACATTCTACCAATGGAGACACAGACAGCAAAAATAATCTGACAGGAAATTCAACCTTTCCTTGCTGTGTCTAAAATGTAAAGACATTAATAATAATACTGTTCAAGTTTTAATGGTAACACAAATGTTGGGCATATAACAAAGTAATGTTTGGTATTATTATTGGTCATGGTAAAACAAATACCTGAGAGTCCAACTTGTAAGCGGCTGTGCTGATGTCCTGCAAAGCACGTTCCAAAAACTCAAAATCCCCGCAGTTTACACATGGTTGAACTATGGAAAAAAATGTACATGGTAGAAATATATGATATATGATAAAACAGAACAAGATTTCTGCCTGATTTATGAAAGCTCTCTAAGATTGTAGAAGTTAGACTATCATCAGGATTGAAAAATATGCCAACTAATAGTAAATAGTAAAGAAAATCCATCCTGTGATTGCCTATCTGCTCCAATCATAAAGAGATTTATTAAGTCAGACCCTTTGTAATTCGTTTTATTGCCTTGTTTTGCCAGACAACTCTGGCAAAACTTAATAAGTCAAAAAAACACTTTGGAGTTTAGCATAAGCTGGTACAACCATGCCAGACGGTTCAGCTTTAAACTCAACACCAGGCTCTAAAAAGCCTTTGCACACCCCTGCACACCATATATTATAATGTATTCTTTATTTATATAATATTATTATTATTACACAGTATTTATATAGTGCCATCATATTACGCAGCGCTGTACAAAGTCCATAATTGTGTCACTAACTGTCCCTCAAAGGGGCTCACAATGTCCCTACCGTGGTCATATATCATTTATACAGTCTAAGGCCAATTTTAGAGGAATGCCAATTTACCTCAATGCATGTTTTTGGGATGTGGGAGGAAACCCACGCAGACACGGGGAGAACCTGCGATCTCCATGCAGATAGTGTCTTGACCGTGATTCAAACCTGGGACCTTAGTGCTGCAAAGGCCAGAGTGCTGACCACTGAGTCACTGTGCTGCCCATATAGATATCTTACTTGTTCCATGACGTCCTGCACCTAGTTTGTTCTCAATCTTCTATGTTGGATGTTATTCGCCCAGACAACAGAGGCAGAGAAGAGGTACTGTCTCACCTGTTTTACCCCCCTCTCACAGCTCTCTTCACCTTTCTCTTACTCATTCAGCTAATTTTTTCTATAACTCCTAAAACAAGTTTCTGGGTTTGGGAGACAGGTTATCTAGCACTGCAGATGTACCGGCTGGTTTCCTATTATATTATTGTAATACCACCACCTCTTACTATAATATTGTATTACCGTCGCCTCTTATGGATCTTGAGAGGACCCCGGTGCTGGACAACCATTAGGAAAAGTCAATGCTATGCAGGAAGAGTCATGGACACCCAAAGAAAAAAAACAGCCTCCTGCAGTAAGAAAACTCGGGACCTGAGCGTCATAGGACCACAAATTTAGGTGAGTAAAAATGGCCATATAGGTAGGATTTTTCCTGCCAGCAATTAGGTGAAAGGGTAGTTCAGGACAAGCTCAGGGTACCAGAGATTAGCTTTACCAGCTGGGTTAAAACAACAGTTTAGCTTCATATAATTATTTCCCCATGTATTGCTTTGGGTATGGAAATCATATGACTCTCACCTTTATCCTAAGTCAAGCATGGAAGAACTGGGGTAGTTGGGGAACAATAGACTTTGGGACAGTGATGTCTGACATGTCCCCCAGAAGTGGTTTGGTAGGAGATTGGTAAATAAAATTGATCAGATCAGGTCTTTGCTCACACCTACGGGCTGATTTGTATATACTACTTACTTTCAGCCGGGATGACCGTGCCTTGCATGGGTAAACTTCCATTAATTTGTGTCACCACAGAGGTGCCTGTGACCAGCACCAGAAAAGTAATCATTACAACATAGGACATGATGAAAATCTGCAAAATATGAGAAACAGAAAAAGTTAAAACAGTGCTGCGTAATATGTTGCCACTATATAAATACTATGTATTAATAATATTTCTAAAAACATACTGTATTTCTATTTCCAGCCTTCCATATTAGTCCCATAGGGGTATCTATGGGCATTTTTTTTGTCTTTACTGAGGGTAATAACCCTCCCAGTTTGATCCAATGACTTGTCTAAAATAGTACAGTTCCTCTATATAGGAATTGAGAGAAAATATTTGCAATGAAGATACCTATTCTAGGGACAGCTTTTTAAGAAGTTTCCCCTCATGTTGTGTCTTGGAAATAGAAAGTGTAATACAGTCTTTCCAATGGGATGTAGAGAGAAAATCTAAGAGAGTTATACCCTTCCACTATATTAAAACCCTTTAAAATATTATTAAACCACCATTTTCATAATGTAAATAATGAAGAGTTGAAATTGAATGTTCCTTTATAGCTAAGAACTCAAGCTTCTGTTTCAGAGCTCTCCTTGTGTAAAGTCTCTGGGATATTGGACAGTGATTCTTCTTTATCAGGGCTATTCATTTAGGCGGCTTAAAAATCAAGAAGGATGTGTTGGGTGAAGAGCCATAGCAAGCAGTCAAAATGTGGATTATCATCAGCCCTATGTAGAGATAATCTCTGGTTCCTGTGAAGTTACTGCATTATGCACATCTTTTCACTTGTTCAACAAGGCTGCTTATCTTCTCCCAGAGCTCGGCTATCCATCTTCCTGAGGTGCGGGAACGCCCATCGGAAAATAAGCTTACCACTGCATGCATACCACATTTACCGACTGGCCAAGATGGAAAATCCCTCAAATGGTGGAGGACTAGCAAAAGTTATTACTGTTTTAGCGTTGACTTTTTCCTTCTATGGGCAGCATGAAAGGAGATGATTCAAAGTTAAGAATATGAAGAAAAAAAAAAATTATATATATATATATATATATCTTTCTAATGTATACATTCCCCTTTTCTAGACACAATGGGGCAATGAACATTATGGCTTCAAGATTATTTGTTAAAGAGGTGTTATCTTGGAGAAAAAGAGCGTTACATATACAGCAGTTTGTTTATTGAAGTTGAACTCCAAGCAATAATAATTTTGTATTCATAAAAATATTACATACCTTTTTTATATTTCTATAGTTTTATTGAAGAGAAATAAACACATAAACATAGAACAAAAATTATCACTGCATGCCACTGAAGAACATAATACAAAGAAATTGCTGAATTTATTTAAAAGGAAAAACCTGCCAGTTACATGTGCATCAGTCCTATATTAAAATAATATGTGACAGAAACCAAAAGTGAAAGAATAAGAACAAAAAGAGAGGTAGACTTAAGAGAAGAGAGAGAAGAGGAGAAAGTAAAGCCCCAAATCCAGAACCTTCTTCTACTAGGATTGATAAAAGGTTTATGGATCCCAGGTTTTATGAATGGAGGTTGTTGATAGTACAGGAAATGTTTCCATTGTTTATAATCCAGGTACATTTGTATTCAGCCAAGTCGAGGGCAATACAAACCAATTTCCCATGTTGGACTATAGCATTATAGGCTACCAAAAAGATGTAGGAGATCCAATGTGCAATGCGTCTAGGCAAAGGTGCAACAACGCACTGGGGCTTTGGAGAGATTGATTTGAGTGACCAAAATGATGAGGTTAAAAAATCTTTTCACCTTTGATCATAAACACTAGATATGTGTCACTGTATTTCCCTGATTACAGCACAAAGCAAAGAAGATTAAGTTCAGAAATGTTCTCCAGGTCCATATACCGGAGGAGAATAATTTTGTACTTTGCAGTGCTAGATCCCAGGTTTGAATCCTGGCCAGGGCACTATCTGCATGGAGTTTGC
>NC_092860.1:140530212-140580929 GCF_032062135.1 Pyxicephalus adspersus
AAAAAAAAAAAAAAATTGACCTTAGACTACATTAATGACATATGACTAAGAGAGACATTAGATTTTGAGCCCCTTTGAGGGACAGTTAGTGTCATGACTATGGACATTGTACAGCGCTGCATAATATGATTGTGCAATATAAATACTGTGTAATAATAATAATAATAATAATAATAATAATAATGATAATACTCTAAGAGGTATTAAGCAAAATTCTAAACGTGCAGTGCACAACCTCCTGCCATTTTTCAACATCCCAGGGATGACCCAGATCTGCTTCCCACTGGATGGTGGTGAAAAACTAAGGTTTAAAATAGAGTGGGAAAAATGGGTTAAAGTATTTTTAAATACTTTTAATATGAATATGGATATGTTAAGCAGGACTTGCAGAGGGAGGGGCACCATTAAGACACTGAACTTGGATAAAGTAGAGAGAAACTTCATCAAGCCAGGCTTCTGATATTATAGAGATCAACAAAATCGATGAAGCAGAAACAGAGAGGCAGACACTACAGGTCCTCATGTACTGTCCTCCTTGCTTGAGAAAACCTGTGAGCATTTCATAAAACCAGCAGTCAGAGGCAGCAAAGCCTTTGATGATCTTAGAATGGTAATATACAGCAATAATATACATACTGTATATGGTAATATACAGCCTGTAGGCACAGGAGTCACTAGGCAAAAGAAGCACATTGCTATGTTTCAGATTTGCAGCTGATACAAAATGCACAAATAAATGCTGCCCTGCAGTAAATGATCCCTCTTTAATTTTATATGGTATTTGTGATTTTCCACAGTAAATATAAGGTTTGCAAATTAATCTTTGGTCTGATACATGCAAGGAGCATAGGTACCTTAATATCTGACTCCTGCCTTTTGCACTATGCAGTCTGTACAGTAAAACTCTGTGTGCTACAATGCAAAGAGTATACTGAGCATGTTGAAGCAGAACATTGAAGTGGAGCCTAAGAGTTCTCATTAATTTGCTGCAGAGGTATTAGGCAGTATTGTACTGTGTCTCAGTATTAGATTCTTTGGAGGATCTGTGTACTTAGCAGTCTGATTGGAGTTTGACCTAAAGACAAATGGTAAATCTTTTATGACACTGCTTGGTCATGATTTACTTTTATAAATGTTTCCTTTAGCAGATTGTTATCTGAGTTCAGGTCTACTTTAAATTATTCTACATATGATTCAGTCTGCTCTGTAATACTTCTTATATCCTTGCTACTATGTTCTACCACTTCATCATGAAAATGATCTTAAGTTCTCAACCAGTGCATAAAAGTTAGGTATGAACTCCAGTATTACAGACATACTCTGCAGTACATTGTGGGAATAGCCTGGCAGAGGTGACCAGAGAGTTTCCTACCTTTGGGACAGAGCCGTGTTGCTGCAGAGCAGTCTAGAAGGCTTAGCGGATGTGACATGGCAGACAGGCTTTTCTTGTACTCCTTCCTCGCTTGTTGGGTCATTGCTATAGAGAATTCCCAAAGTAACATTTAGATGTTTCAGATCACAGCTGGCTTATAACAAGCCCTTTCCTTGTCTTTCTTATTTCCTGTATTTATAGTCTGGGATGTGTAAACTATTTGCTAGAAATATTATACTATGTGACAGCTGTGTCCTCTCAGAGATCACTATTAAATATAAAATGGCAGATATAAAGTATAATTAGCAAAGCAGGTTAGCAGGATAGGGATGTATATGCTTTGTTTGTATTAATTTGCATCCAGATTTCCATTTAGATGCAAAGTTCGATTGTTTCTGAAGACTTTGGGTCCGCCAATGGAGAAACCACTTGAAGGCCATGTCTTCCATTAAGACCATCATCATAAAAATTTAAAAAACCCTATTAACTAATACACTAAAACCCTGGTTATCCAGAACTGGGATAAATGGCAAACTCTGATAACCGGCACCCAACAGCTCTGCTTCCTTGATTGCTTCTGCAGCCCTAGCGGAGCTGCGGCATGTGTTCTGTATCCAAGAATACATATCACAGCTCCGCTAGGGCTGCACGAGCAATCAGGAGAGCGGAGCTGTCAGGAGAGCAGAGCAAAGCTCCATTCTGTGATTGGCTGAGAGAAGGGAAACCCTGATGACAGCTCTAAGCCATTCAGCATTAGAGGTGAATGATGACAAGTCTCCCCATTCAAGTCTAGTGCTGAATGGCTGAGAAACCTCAGTTTCAGAGTAACCACAGTTAACCGGAAACTACACCTATCTGGAATCAGCCATTCCCTGTGGGTACCAGATATCTGAGGTTCTACTGTATGTACTAATTGTATGTACAATGATAACGATATTCCTTCATATTCAGATGACTTTTATATTGTTGACCACATTTTCTATATGCATAATAGGCTCGTAATATGTCATGGATATTTGTGACACTTTATGTAAATATTGATGGGTTCAATTTAAAGTGTACACAGATACCACAGAAGCTTGCAAGTAAAATTTAAGAATATAATATTTACTAATGTAAAGAAAGATAGATGTAACAATGAAATAGCAAAAGAATTAGATATAATAAAAGATACTTAGCTACGGAAATAAGTTGCAATTGCCAAGGATTCTGTTTAATTTATTGGCTTTGCAGATGGTCACAAACATGCATCACATTGCATGCAGTAAATTCTGGTTAAGACTGCAGTTTAGGTGTGGATCTGTATTTTAAAATCCACAAGAAATAAGACAAATGCCAGTGCTTGACTACTTCTGACCAATGAGCATGTGCGAGATCTGGTGATGTACCCCGCTGTATGCGCATGCATGGGATCGGCATCTCTTTCCCCTCAGTGTAGGAAAATGCCCTTTCTGCGATCTCAGCCATGCAGAGAAAGAGCAGCCAGGAGCCTCCCGGGATGCGTGACGTAGATATCCTCGGAGGCGCTGCGCATCCATTCTGTCTTGATAGCCACGGCACAAGGGTGTTTTCTACCCCTTTATGTAAATGTAAACTTTGAGTTTAGGTCCGCATTAACTATATGGTTTTGTCTGTTGGTCAATCGAGGAGTTTGGCATCCATTGAGGTGCGTGTTCAAAAATAAATACATGGAGAATTAGTGAACATGTGTGGAGAGGTCTCAGAGATTGGCTGTGGGGCTCTGGTTAAGAATTTGCTAGGCCAGACAGCCCAGGGTCCTTAGCCCGGCTCATCCAGGAGCCCAGGTCTTAGACTGCCAAGGAGGTGAGTAAAGGAGCTTCCTGCTGCCTGGGATTTATGCTTTATGAGGATGGGAAACCCATCAGATGGTTTTACTTGAGACAGTTGCCAATGTGTGCTTTTGAATTGGGACTGTCACAGCAAGGGTTACTTACTCCAAATGGGAGCTTCTTCATGGATGACTGACTGTAGGTGCAGATCTACTATTGAAGCCTTTAGTCTCAGCCTTGTGAATATTGGGGAGTTCTATTCTTTATGCTATGATGCCCCAGTGTTCTCTGAACTGTGAGCCATTCAGTAAAGACATTATGCCGCTATGACATTATTGATTCTATGTCTTGATTTGCCCCACCCGAGAAGAGAATCGGTCAAAAACCAACAGTTCCTATGGGGGTGAATGCTACAAAAAACATAAAGTAACTGAGGAGGTCTGGAGGACAAACTCAACCAGCTTTCCATTTCATGGTAGAGGCAGGTTCCTGGTAGTTTAATGATAGAGTCGGTTCCCCTGGACTGACAAAGACAGTATATGATACTAGGGGGTCTATTTATAATGGTTTTCAATAGTTCCCAAGATTCAAATTTTTCTGATTGGATTCAACTGTGTATAACCCTTGAAAAGTCCAGTAAAATAGAAAATGCACATATTCATTAATGAAGACTGATAAAGGTACATGTTTGGCACCTCGGAGTGTGTCCATGTTTCCAGCATATCGCCAAGTTTTTTTGCCCTAATAAAGCCTAACTATCGTTGGGTAAAGCAGAAAGTTTGCATTTGACCCTGAAGGTTTCTACCAGCATTCAAGCAGCTGTATACATTTACTGCATGCTGGCAGTAAGAATACATTGTTCACAAAACATCAATACCAGAGTGTGAATATATTACTGGTTAGTTAGGGAGAAATGCTGTGCAATGCATTATGCGGAGATTTTGTATTGATCCATCAACTAGATTACTGATGGCATAGACAAATCTGTTACTGATAGGAGTTCTATCTGATTAGCAATCTGGTGATAATATGAGGTTTTACGGCCCCTGAAAATCATTTTTTTTTAAATTGCCTTTATCTGAAGGTATAGCCTTTTTTTTTCTATCTGGTAAAATGGTTGTCACTGTGACAATGCATGAGGGTAGCAGTATTTTTGGTGGCCCAATATGAAACCTTGTAAAATACTTGTTAACTGTAAAGCTTAAATACCTGTAGTAATTTAATTGAGTATATAAATTTCTTTCTGAATTGCATATGTCTCTTATATACATACAGGCCAGAAAAGTTACCAATTGGGATACACCACATTACACTGCTTGGAGTGCCTATAACAGTCATCCCTTATTCGCATGGCTTATTCTTCAAAAACTGTTTCCGTAACTGCTTAAAAATGTTAGCTGGCATTTGTTTGGTGTCTACTTAAATTTTATCTAAAGCTTCATATCCATCCAAAAATATCCACAGGGTGACAACGCTGTCAGAGTTTCACTGCAAATGAGCAGCGTTGTTCCAAAAGGTAGAAAATCTACTGAAAGTGGTGAGAACTATTCTACAGTGAACAAAAACTGCTTTGCTAATGCTATTCACAGATTTTTCTTTTTTAATTTGCTTCCAGATCCTTTTTAAATGGGCTTACAGTAATGTTGGCCAATAAAATATTGAGCATAAGATTCCATGCAAATATCAATTTTAACAAAAATATGTAGAAAATAGGGTATTACCAGATGATGACCGATTGTTATATTGAACGATAATTCCTATTAGATAATTCCCCATGTTTGGACTACCAGCAATGTAACCCAGGGAGGGAGCTGTCTCAATCTATTGGTGGTCAAAGCAGTTGGAATAGGATCAATTAGGCAGACAGCAAGGTTGGTCAATGCACAGTGATAGCCAGGTGTACAATCCAATGACTAAATAATTATTTACCTAATTAAGCATCTATCAGCCAATGTCTGGCCAGTAAAAAACAGCCCTCAGGTTGATCACTGCTATGATAATATAGAGAGCAGATAGGGGTTGGGGCAATGACACAGAATCTTAAGAAATTCTTAGTAGCCTTTATTCTATGTAGCCTTATAGGATGATAGGGTGGATTGCAAGAGCAGATGCATTCATTATCTAATCTTGTAGCATACGGGATATCTTGTATTGTTTATCTGTATATCTATGTATATTTTTATTCCATTGGTATAAAAATATACTTTTTCAAACAACACAAAAAAATATCTTTCCTTGCTACAGTGAATTGGGCTGATAGCTCCCTATTACAGAACAGCTATTGCTCTAACAAGCGTCAAGCAGAAGTGTTCATCCAACCTTGCAGACATCAATGACGGCAAATGAATTGTTAATGGACTCTGAAAATCTGATGCAATCCACTTCAGCCGCATTGGGGGAAGGACGCTTCCATATCAATATCACTAATCAGCAAAAAAAAAAAGTGCTTATCTTCTCTCATGGTGTACTCCTGTGCTCAGGAGTTGCTTGGGGCTTGATTACTGCAATCATATGTTTCCTATTTATGGCCATATGCTACTAGTCCCCTATGTAGGGAATAAAACTTGTGCGTTCTCCTTTTGTAAATTATTGTACTACCATTCTACATGGTCATTGTCATCCGTTCTGCTAGGGAAGGGCTGCTGTAAAGCACCATGCATGTAGATGGAGCTGACTGATGGGACAATTGGCTGGTTGCATAGAGGTGAAGCGGATGCATTGAGTTCTGCACCACCCTGGAAGTCTCATAAGACCAGACCAGGACCAGCTTCACTGGGTCTACTTTAGAAAATGTATTTTTGTCCTGTATTTTTATTGCTTTGAGCAGATGCATTATCATTCCCCATCATGTACTGCTATTACATCAAAAGCCCCTACAATGGGCATCAATGGCAAGAAAACCTTCCTCCCTTTTAGTCAAAGTATGTCAACACACTGCATATATTTCAACTAGAACTATTAGAAACAATGGGCAACCTTTGCACACATGTTAAATGTCTAATTAACTGATAATGTGCCCTGATATGGCAGCACATAAAAATGCATGGTTGTTGATATGCATAAACATGAAAATTTGAATCCAACATATAAAAAACCTGAACTGGGTAACTATGTAGTGCACCACCAGATGCCCGAAAAATCCTAGTTCTCCAGCTGTTATGCTAATCTAATGGCTTTAATACTTTGTATGTCCTGGAACAGATATGCAAATAAGGAGTTCTGACTTCCCTTTCACTTTCCAATTGGAATTCTTGTTCACAGTTATTGACTCCAAAAGCACTGCAGCCTGAAACAACCAAGCAACTAGCATTTTTTAGGAGTTTAGCCCCATATATCTGTTTTGCTTTAGATTAAAAGATCTATGTGTCTTTATACCTAACAGCCAGTTTGTAGTGGGAGTTTCTACTTTGCATGGGAATCATTGGGAGGGGGAGGTATGTGCAGATTTGAGTAGCTTTTCGACCCTTTTATTGCTTTGCAGCCTACAGGAGCAGGCATGGTGATCACAAGCTTGTGCAGTGTTATCCAAATACAGAAAGCCTCCGAGTTAAGGACATCTAACATACAGATGACTCTTAGATACGAACGGGGCTTCCCTGCTCGCTGGTGTGCAGGCAGAGGCTTGACGGGGGAGGGGGAGGTTTGCATGACTTGCAGAAGAAGTCTTTTGGTAAACACAGCTGAGGTTATGGGTGATCTTAAGGACTGAGCTGTTCTGCAAGCTCTTGTAACTCTTTAATGACCAACACAAACTCAGCAGTTATTTCTTTTTGCATATCAAAGCACAGCTTGAAAAAAAGAAGCTCTTGTGCTTTCATATTTTGCTTTGTATTTAAGCTTAAATCACTTTCTAAAGCAAATGTGCCCTTAGGACCCTTAAGATATTAAACTGGAATTTTCCATGCCATCATATCATTAAATCATGTAAAAAAGCATTAAACAGAATAAGAGTATATTACATTTTTCATCTTTTAGCAAATGAAATTTTCTCATGTCATTATGTTATACAACATGTTTGATAATTATGAAAGAATAGACTGAACAACATTGAGGAATGAATCATTATTTCTCCTATTCAGAAAAGCGTTATATAACTTATAACACAATGCTCAGTAAATGAACATATTCAATTGAGTCGTGAAATTACTATGAACAGGTCTGAAACCCGCTGTGTGACTTGTAACAATAGCAGTATTATATCAATAGAAACAAACATTTCACAACATTATTCAGAAAGAAAGGGTGAACAGGAAGTCTAAAATAACATTCGGATATCCCCTGGGACTTGTCATGGTTCAACACATTGGTTTATAAATACTGAGTCATCAATTTACTATATTGCAGCAGTGTTACAGCCAACAAGGGTATACAACTAATAAAAACTGAGCTACAACCAATATAACAGATGATATCAATATATCAATCTCAATATATTATAGAGATTAAATTGTAGTTTCTACATTCATTTTTTATAGTTAACCCTACTGGTATAGGAAATACTTCCACATTGTTACACGTTTCTCAAGTTTTGATTGGACTGGTTCCTAGGGGGAGGGATATTCTGTTATCTTACACCCACCAGGACACATCCATGTAAACATGTCCACCATGACCTGGGCTGGATTGGATTATATTGGGTGCCATTTATATCAGAGGCCCAGAACTGATACTAAGAATGGTGAAAGGAAAGCCCTGAAAAGTCATAGAGATTAAAGCAGAGCAGTTTTTTTTCCATGTTTAAGGCTTATTTTTTTCAAGTTTGAATTGGGAAATAATTACATTAGGTATAATTATGTGAATTCTGTTCTTACCGCCTCTATGCTACTTTATAGCAGAAAACAGATTGAGAGAAAAAGGCCCTGCATAATGATTTCAATAAAACCAAGAGCTTGGTCATCAGTGGAATTTGGTGATTGATGACCTTCCAGGTTTGATTCTCATTCAATGTCCTTTCTGCAGATTTAGAATGAGTTCTTAACCAACTGTATTACTTAGCAGAGGAAAGGTGAGGTCAAGGGACCCAATTGTATTTTCTGGCTGAACTGGCTTACACGACGGGCTAAAGAGATTCCAAATCTTTTGGCAGATAAAGCAGTTCACTTTATATAAATTACAAGTTTGCCTTTAGCTGTTTTTGCCTTTAGCTGCAAAATGTTCCCTTTAGATTGGATTATGTCTTTAAACCCGAAATAGGAGTCACGGTGCAAACCATCATGTAAGTAATATCCTCTGTTTTCAAAACATTCATCAATAAATGATTATGTGTAACACCAAACTAAAGAAGATGAAGGTTATTGTCTTCTTAAATGTAATTGTTGTGTTGTATTGTATTGTTTCAATTTTTTACAGTTAATATAGAATTTACAATTTTAGGACTGGTTTGGCCACTGCAGCAAATTTAATACGGATGACTCATGAGCCTAATAAAGCGGCCGGTAGTTAATCAGAGTTCTGTTATATTAAAGGTGCAGGAAGGATAATTCATCTTGGTGAGCGAGGTCATCACAGGCCTACCTAGCATTTATTTGCTGTCTTCATTTATACATATAGATCAGATCTTTACAAATTACATACTGCACCATCTATCCTTGGCTTCAAAGGAAATTACAATCTAATATTCTTCAGGTGAAGGCTAACATTAGAGTCTTCCTACACTTGCCTGTGTCAAGGACTGAATCTCCTTCACTTGTGCACAGTGATTAGGAATGGGCATTGTATCTATACAGCTGTATAATTTTGTGTTCCTAGAAATCATTTTACTGCAATCATTGAGCTTCTCCACTTGGATTGTCCACTGGTCCCCGGACACATGTAGCTAGTCCTCACTGGTGTCCCCCAATTCAGGCACACACACAATGGCCCTCATTTTTAAAAGCTCACCAAGACTGGAGAGAATACACTTCCATCAGTGCAGCTGGTTGATATAGCAAACCTGGAATGGATTTCATTAAAGTAATTTGTTATTTGCTTGCAAATGTTTTCAATCCTGGACTAGATCCATTCCAGGTTTGCTGGATCACCCAGCTTCAATGGTGAAAGTGTATTCTCTCCAGCCTTGGTGAGCTTTCATAAATGAGGTCCAATAAGTCAACTTTAATTAATGCTGTTTGAGCCTCCTTGAGCTCATTCTTCCCCCCCCCCCCCCCCTTTTATATTAAACATGATTTATATAGCGCCAACATATTACACAGAGCTGTAAATTAAATAGGGGTTGCAAATGACAGACAGATACAGACAGTGACACAGGAGGTTGAGGACCCTGCCCTGAGGAGCTTACAATCTAGGAGGTGGGGGAAGCAACACCCAAAAGGAGGGGGGTATGGAATGGTAGAAAGTAGTGACAGTTTCAAAAGACAGAAGAAGATGGTAAGATTAAAAAATTGGGTTTTGAGTGCTCTTGAGCAGAAAGTAGGAGTGCTAAATGAGCAGAAAGTAGGAGTAAGCTGAATAGGATGAGGATGACCATTCCAGAGAGTCGGGGCAGCTCTAGAAAAGTCTTGGAGCCGTGTGTGTGATGAGGTTGTGAGTGAGGAAGTCATTAGTAGGCCTATGGAGGAGCAAAGAAAGCGGCTGGGGGAGTATTTTTCTATCAGGTCAGAAAGGTAAGTGGGACAAGAACTGTGGAGGGTTTTGAAGACAAAGCACAGGAGCTTGAATTTGATTGTAAGGTGAAATGGAAACCAATGAGGAGAAATACAAAAAGATGTAGCAAAAGAAGAGCGGTGACCTTTTCCTTCTCCTTCCCTCCTATCCCTCGGTCTCCCAGTCCTACACTTAAGCCCCCTGACTTCATTGGGTATAATGATTTAGTTAACCTACTTATGCCACTTCTACAATGTTCATAACTCCTGAAAAGCTTACTGCTTTAGGATCTTGGGGGAACCGCATTACTCTTTGTATCTTTTTCTGTTGTTGTTTTTTTTTTTTTTTTTTTTTTTTTTTAAATAAAATTTTTGCTAAACAAAGCTGGTTAAGCTTTAGGTGCTTTTTTATTCTTTTACCTTTATAGTTACTGGGTAATGGGATTGCAGGGACCCTTTACAATTTGGGGACCATGTGTACCTAAAGTAACTACAGTATACTTCCCAAAAGCACCAAATTAGATAAAATCCTATCCAGGGCGGTAGGTTGCCCATATGCAGCTATGACACCAAATGTGTGAAACCTCTGGGTGTTCTGCACTAAATTGCTACATAAAGCAGAGGTAATACATTGTTTTTTTAGGGAGGTTTCTTTTAAAACATGCACATGTTCAAGGGTTTCAACCAATACAGCCTTAGTGGAATCTAATTAAAAAATGCTCCAATGATGGTTTAAGCTACATTTGTCCCATTGGCTTCTCCAATTTGCTTTCGAGGTTGTGGCCAAGAAGGTACCAGGTTCCATGTCTGGTGCTCCCGTGCTTTATTTATACATAAATATATTGTATGTACAGTACAGTTTGTATTTACACTTCTATTATAAAAGGTACACATTTTCTATAATTCTAATTTTTTCAACACTGACAACTCCTTGAAATATGTACTTTAAATTATTTGCTAAAATTTGTTCTCTCAATCTCAAGGTAAATTAATAAATAACCAGATGGGTGTTTGAAGGGAATGTGAGCGTACTGGTCAAGCTTCAGTACAAAAAGCGCTTCTTTTCCTCTTGAATCATTCTATTTATTTATTTTTCAGGTAAAAGAATAATGGCTATCAAAAAAGTCAATTTCACGGATGGCGGAAAAGCCATTTATTTAGCCCAATTCATTCAATTTGCTTCTAACAAGTGGACAGTGGGGCTATTCTATATCAAGTCCCCGGGCTGCACCTTTTATATATAGGGACAAATACATCCACAAGGCCAGTGTGGTCTACATAGCATTCATATTGTCTAATGGCTCTCGGCTTGTAAAGGTTTTGGACTCTTCTCATTTTTATGGAAGCCCAACTCTGTCGGGTTTTGATTGCAGACACACTGGGTGTTATCAAGGACAAAAAGTGGGGACTGTTGCATATATTTTTTTGTCTTTGCTTATTTTTCCACCAATTGCCTAAAGTGTGAATGCTTACTGGCAACCAGCAGACAATCCGAGTGTCTCCCGCAGTTTACTGTATCTATACAGCTCTACCCATTAGTATAGTTCATATCAGAGAGTTCTTGTATTGGCTTCTGGTTGTTGGATGCAGAATTGTCCGTGACAGCCAACAGCCAATCTCTACCCAATATTTATATGGCCTCTCTGACCTATCTATTAGTTTAAATGTCGATATTATTTATTACTATTCAGCTTTATACATTGATAGCAGTAGCTAGCTACATCCAGAGGGTTTCATATATGAAGCATAAATGTTTCCTCTGTTGGCCATAACTGAGGTTCATCAGTAAATGTGTATAATGGATAAGCTGTCTGAATTGGCATTTTATCAGAACAATAAATCCCTTTCCAGCATTATCAACAATGATTACAATTGGGAATGAATTAATACATAATTACGTTCAATGGCCAATTTTCCTACTCTGTTTTTAATGGATTGTTGTGTGCCAAAAATACATTTCCTATTTTCTTAATGGGTATTTGTTTTAATTTAGAGATGATAATATCATTTAAAACATTGTAACTGTAATGGTTCCTTCACATTATTGAACTGTAGTAATGGGGTTAAAAGTTTTAAAGTTTTTATACGTTTGGTTTATTAATGTATTAGGGATTTGGATGGCTGTACAGCTGCATGACTAATTCTACTACTGGTGGCTTCCTTCCCTCCAAATCCCTGATGTGCTTTCCAAGCTCCTGTGCTTTCTTGCAAGCCTAGGACCACAGTAAGCACCCTAAAAAAAAAAAAATGGGCAGAAATTAGAGAATATGCTTTCTCCAAACTTCCCCATTAGGAATGAACCTGGGAGCATTCAGCTCTAAGCACTTCTGGGTTCTGGACTGTCAGATCCCTGGCTGTAGCCAAGTAAACAGCAGAGGACTTTTATGTTCCTAATCTGCTAGGCTGTAATATAGGGGAAATATTGGAGGCTTAGTCAGTGATAGTAAAAAAAAATAAAAGTAAAAATTTTTAAAAAGTAATAAAACAAATATTTGCCCCAGCATTTATTTCTCCAGTTCCTTATTTAGAAGAATACACATACTAGGTATTGTTTGGGTGGTTTTAGGTAAACTTTCAAGCCAAAATAGACATTTTAACGTGTGAGAATAATGTAGGCCATTGTCAACTAGCCCTCACTGACCTTTGTAGTTGCAAGCACTAGAGATCAATTATTTCTCAAAGTTCACAGCTAAAATAGTGAAGTTATTCAATTAGCTTTCAGTAAGTTAGCACGTTCTGCTCCCTACTCTCAGAGAACTTGCTCTGAATTTAAATCAGAGATTAGACCACCGAATGGCTGCTTTGTCACTGCTGGGAACAACTTGAGTGACTTAAGAATGAATTTCGCTACAGTCTCTGCATCTATGGAGGTCAGTGAGCACTTGATTGAATCTTTTTTGTGTGTTAAAGCCCATCACAGTATACCTTAAAAATCTCAGAGTGCACCCCCCAGCACAGGTAATCAACAGTCTCATGAAGTCTCCTCTCCAATTGGTTGTGGTGTCTCTCCAGTTACAGCCTATTCACAGGGGCAGTGAGGTTGGGATGCATTTACAGCTTTCTTACTCTAGAAAAGGCTACCGCATGGAGAATGAATTGGGGTGCAGTGAGGGGTATTAGTTTGAGGGCCGGCTGTCAAATGTGCAGATGTTGGTTCTTTTTGAGTCCTCGAGTGGCTAATAAGGTGCCAGCCATGGAGAGCCACGTATCAACCTGCCCTCACTGGCATAATCATGTGCCCAGTGGACAGAAACAGTCGGGAATTAGGGCAGGAAGAGCTTATTGTTGGCATATAAAGGACAAACAAGAAAACCTTTTAGATCCAAGAAGGTCTTTAGCACTAACATGAACCAGTTTCAATTAGTTTTATGCAAAAATGTTAATATTTACACAAGAATTATTTTACCTATACAGATTTACTTATTAAAAAATGTACAGTTTCACCATATATCATCTAAAATATATACATGTAGGTTGAAAGCCCTCACTTCTTCACTTGGTAAACTATCTAGCATATCTGTTGTTGCTGAAGCATGGTGTTCAAATGTTGTCTCACTTTATACAGCAGGACTTCCACACATACTAGAGTTTTTCCACCTGAAACAACTACTCTCAATCATCTCAGAAAGAAATCTATTCCTCTTTTTCTTCAGTTGTCCATCAGTGGGCAACCTCATGTTCCTGCGTCCCTCTCTTCTCTCCATAAAACAGAACAGACTGCTCAGGAGAGAACCAAGCATCCTGTCTGTACAGAAAATATTACAGAAATATCACCCAATATGGTCACTTATTACTGTTTCAGGTGCCAATAATTAATAATGTGTGCTTAGCTTTAGTAAACTTGATGTGCTAATGGCCAGTTACAGTTTAACCGATAGGAGAACATGCAGTTACCTCCAAGTAAAGCCTGCAAACAACCAAATGCATAGTCCAATTGAGTGGTTTAATTTTCATCATTATTATAGAGATCAAATGGCTTATTTTAGGTGGCAGGTATGATTTTGGACATCACATTTTCAAAGATAATGGTCCAGAAAAAGTATACAAATGCGACAGGTATTTTCAGTTCAGTCCAATGAGATTTGAAGATTACAGTCACATGACCAACAAAGTTACATATCCTTGTTTTAAAGTTTTGTCAATTGAGCAGAGAGTGTTTTAGTAATGGGATAGCAGAAGTAGGAAAAAGAGCTGCAATTTGTGATCAACGTCCAATAATACAAGAAAAAGGAACATCACACATCCAATTGTTCATGCAAAGTTTAGATTGAAAAGAATGTGACATTGGTTTTGTGACTCCAGTAAAGTTTCCCTAAAGATTGGTAAACCATATCAGTCAACTTTTCTTATTTACTATCTTGTGATTTGTTTAATACCTACCTTCATAAATCAATTGAATCTGCTGTACCCACTCAGTCCTCTCCATGAACTAGAGACAAGAGAAGGGAACCAGGGAATCTTTCACCTTTTTTGTGTTACCCACCTTGCACTCCTCTGCAACAAGCAGCAGCAGCTCTCCAGGAGTCCTATTTACTGGTTACTTCCTGGTCTGCATCATGTGACTCCCTGAGAACTGCCCCCTTTACCCCAGAGGACTAGACTATTCCACAGAGGAGCTCCATCTGCAGGCAAGAGTGTGAACACCACCTGAGCAGCCTCTGCTCACGCACTCCCTCTGTTGTTGGGTTCTGTTACCTTCTGGTCACATGATCTCCCCATTTACCACATTATCCACTCTGTATAAGAAAGTGTCTGGCAGCAACAAGGAGTTTATCCAGGCTCTGCCTCCAGGTTCCAGTTTGCATGCTGATACTTTTGTATACTAACCCTGGCTGATGTCCTAGCCTGTGCACCCTGTACACGTCTATGCCTAGTGGACTGGTGACACAGCGAGTCCACCACCCCACAGGTGATTTCCATGAAACCATAGGGGATGCTTTGGGACATGTGAAAAGAGAACCACAACCACCTACCAGAGTGCTCATCAAACTCTCATACATGCACATATCTCATCCTCAGTGCTCCTGAGCATGTAGTGGTTGAAATTAGGTGCCCCAGAGCAGTAACTAAGCAGTTATCCTTCTAAACCTTATGGTTCCCACAAACTGTTCCTTCATGTTGCCTTATGTTTCATGCTGTAAGGCAGAGATTGGCAGACTCTGACCTTTAGGCCAGATACAGTCTAGCCGGTAGTTTGTTCCGGCCTAACGCCCCCTGGCTGATCTGGCCTAATCCCGGCCAGCAACCCGCAGCGGGGCCGGAACAAACTACCGGAGCTCCAGAGCCGCATGAGGCTCTTGAGCCTCCGTGTTGTGGCTCCCTTACCTATTTACTGCGGTCGGCGTTAACACTTCCACTGCCGGATTAAATTGGGAACATTCCCTCTCCTCCGTATGCATTGCGAAGGAGAGGGATTTCCCTTCAAGGTGTTCCTGGTGGGGGCGGACCCATTGGGGCAGGACTCGAGAGAGAGTTCGGCCTAGTGTGCTCCTGCCTACCCCTGAAATGGCCTAGTGGACAAAAAAGTTTGCTGACGTCTGCTGTAAGTTCTTCTTCCAGTTTTTAGAAGATCATTTTTACTATTTCAAACTGCACCAAGTATGTTTTTCTGTGTACTCTTATTTATGCCACTTCCAAGCTATTGTGTTGCACAGACCTACAATTAAGCTTTTCAGATTAGACTGCAGACATGTAAACACAGCTGTTGTTTATCTCATTGTGCAGTTTTCTTCCCAAAAACACAAAAATTAAATCTGACTTTTTTTCTTATTATTTTATTTCTTATGGTAGACTGAAATTTTGTTCTGTGCTATTTTATTATTAGGATGATGATGATTATATGGCTGTCCCTGGTTCCAGGAACAGCTGAGATGATCCCACTGCTCCCATTTATTTGGGTTTCTGGACATAAATATGCCAAATGTCCCTGTTTTGCCTGTATAGAAAGGAGTGGGATATATTGGCAGACGTTACTCAGATGGATAACACAAGGGGCGAGACAAAGTTTTTGTCAAATTGTTTTTTCTACCCATTAGCTGACTGCTAACACTTCATAGACATAGGAAGTCTCAACATTTGGATGTGCACCTGGCATGCTTGCTGGAGTGTCAGGGTTCCCTTTACTCCAGGGTTTCTCCAGAAGTTGCAAGGGTTTTACTGAGCAATGAGAACATTGTACCTCTCAAGTCAGATAATTCTGTCACTAACGGCTAACTTTAAGGGTGACATTCATCCCTCACTAACAACTGCACTAAAATAATAGGAGCTATGGATATAGTAATTATAAAAGGGATTCCCTAAAGACCTGAAAATTATTTTAAGGGTTCCCCCATTTTTGTTGACAGTCAGGGCAGCTTTTGTCAGACTTTTATTGACCTTGGCGATGGCATCTTTCATGTTTAAACCCCATTGCATTTCGCCTATTGGGGAACTCTCAGTGCCATTCAGTACACTCAGTTCCCATTTGGTATAAGCAATGGTGCATTTGTTGCATTGTCACTTATAATAAGACTAATACCTAGCATTCAGGTGTAGACACTTCATAATTTAGCACAACGGACAGCTCCTCAAGAACCTTCCTTTAACAAAATCAGGGCATTGTGTGGCTGTACCAATCACCTGACAATTGTCCCAATAATCACATAGGGCAGTGGTCCCCAACCTTTTGGAGCTTGTGGACCACTAAATGCACGGAATCTGGTGCCGTGTGTCACTCAAAGGGAATAAACTTTCCCTAGAGCGACGTCATGATGCCAGAACCAACCTGTGCTTCCATCACAGGTCTGAGCCTGCGATAGGAGAGTGGGTGTGTTGTGTCCAGAGATCCGTACGGGGTTCATGGTCCACAGCTCTGGCCGGTGCGCCCCCACAAGGCTGGGGAAGCCTGGGGAAGGAACAAGACCTCTATGTAACTCCAGGGATAAATCATGGCATTCTACCTAACCAGACAGGGCTGTGCTATGTTTTTGGGCTGTGTAAATCTTAGGACTGGACAAACACAATAGAAAATCATTTGGCAGGTAAAAACGCTCCCTTGTATGAATGTCACCTATGTGTATAGTCTGCAGGTTATCTTTACAGCTGCTATACACAATCAGTGTAGTATATTAATTAAGTGTGCTTAAATATTATTGTGCTGTGCTGTACTGGTATCAGGTCTGCTTTACCCCTGCCCTGCTATAAAAGTGTGCTTTTGCCATACCTGCCATCACATTTGTTGTTGAAAACTCAAAATTAAATAATAAACCTCTAAAGATAGCACGATAGCAAAAAAAAAATGATAACAATAGAAATGAGAGTAGGAAACTATATCCTGAGGTTCTGATTGGTTGTTCTTTCCTGCTATTGTTATGATTGGCCAATGATGCAGCATTGTGCTTCTTCATTGGCTACAGCTGGTCTAACCCTGTCAGTACTATTGCTCTAGTATTGCTCTGATTTAGATATCGGTCTATGGCTCCAACTACACAATGGTACTCCTCTATAAATGCAACCCGAGGGTTTCTATTGCTGTGAATGGACACAAATTGGCAGAAAACTTTTACTGTGAGATTGTTTAGAGGCGGGTTATAAGAAATACTGGATGTGGCCGGTTACTGCTGATTTGCTCCTAAATTAGCTGTTTTGCCTCTGGCTACATATACAAACAGTAATATCAGAATAATCTGCATTGCTTGTTAGTCTGACATAGCAACCATACCAACAAGAAGGAAAATCTTCTGGTGTACCTACCTGCAAATCATTTGTACAACATTTTACTTGTGTAATTCTAGATCCTTGTATCCCCACTATTACCAACAAGAAGGAAAATCTTCTGGTGTACCTACCTGCAAATCATTTGTACAACATTTTACTTGTGTAATTCTAGATCCTTGTATCCCCACTATTCTTTCTTCATCCTCCCTTTTCAGGTTCTCCCCCCACTGTTTACTTTCTATCCCTAATATCCTCCTTCCACCCACACAATCCTCCTTTCATCCCTCATACCATCCTTCTACCTTTGTTATACTACTAATATTCCCAATACCGTCCTCCTCCCTGTCTCCAGTATCCCATTTCAACCCCACTACTCTTTCTCTATCCTTACTACTCTCCTTCCATCACTAATACCCTCCTTCCACCCCCATCATCCTCATTCCATCACTAAAACCTTCCTTCCATCACTAATTTACTCCTTCCACCCACACTATCCTCCTTTCATCACTAATACCCCCGCTTGTAACTCCATTATACTACTATCATTCCCAATATCCTCCTTCTGTCTCCAGTATCCTATTTCAACCCCACTACTCTTCTTCTATCCCTACTACTCTCCTTCCATCACTAATACCCCCCTTCCACCCCTATTTTACTGTCTGCTCAAATCCAGCTAAATGCAGTCACATTGATTGGGAGGCGTTTCATAATACAGATGGACAATGACCCAAACATACAGCCAAAGCAACCCAGGAGTTTATTATAGCAAAGAAGTGGAATATTCTTGAATGGCCAAGTCAGTCACCTGATCTGAACACAATTGAGCATGCATTTCACTTGTTGAAGACTAAACTTCGGACAGAAAGACCCACAAACAAACAGCAACTGAAAGCGGCTGCAGTAAAGGCCTGGCAGAGCATTAAAAAGGAGGAAACCCAGGATCTGGTGATGTCCATGAGTTCAAGACTACAGGCTGACATTGCCAGCAAAGGGTTTTCATCCAAGTATTAGAAATTAACATTTTATTTTCAGCTTTTTAATTTGTCCAATTACTTTTGAGCCCCTGAAATGAAGTGATTGTGTAAAGAAAAGGCTTTGATTCCTCTCATTTATATGCAATCTTTTTGTTCACCCCACTGAAGCTGAAAGTCTGCAGTTCAACTGCATCTGAGTTGTTTCATTTAAAATTAATTGTGGTAATGTACAGAACCAAAATTGGAAAAAAGTTGTCTCTGTCCAAATATTTATGGACCTAACTGTATACACACACATATATATATATATATATATATAATGCCCTTCTTCCATCTCTACCATCCTCCTTCCATCAATAATCCCCTCTTTCCACCCCCATTATCCTTCTTTCATCCTAATATTCTTTTTTTCATTTCAACCATCCTTCTTTCATACCTAATACCCTCATTTTATCCCCAGTACCCATCCTTCATTCCCATACCCTTCTTCTATCCCAATATACTCCCTTTGAGCAGAGAACAATCAGTGCAGATTTTGAATGGTACAAATGGGCCAATTAATGACTTTAGTGCATGGAAGAAAATAAATAGTATAATGAAGCTGAACTCATCTTTCTGTAAAGTTTTATTTCATAAAGCAGTAAAATAAACTTGGATAACAGAAATCACTAATGGAATTGCTTCTGAGATCCCTGAGACAGGCTTTAGAAGTATCCCTAGTGACCAATGTGAAGTGTTCACATTTTGCTTGTTGCTTTAAGTGAACTATAGACATAGCAGGTTCCCATTTTCTATGGTTATGTATAGCATGCTCATATGGGTAAACTAGTCTTTATTTTTAGATACATCTGAACAGGTCATCCTCTTAAAAGATACTTCAAGAGCCTGTACAAACATAAAATGACAAGACAAATAATACTGGTAATACTGTCATTTTATTATTTATATTGTATTACTATAATGAATTTGCCAGAAAGGTGGAGGATAGGTTTTCAATATTCAAAATGGATATCACAAAGCTAAAGGGTCATTCCATCCAAATTAAAATTTCTGTTTTGGCTAGCTGCAGGTGGACTGAATCAACCACCAGCTTCTTAGACCTCATGGGCGCTCCAGCGGGGGGATTTCTGAGCTGCCTACCTGGCGCAATTATTACAAGTAGAGTCTCAAGTAATCTGATGACATTTTTAATTATAGTACATGATACAGAGTGCAATCGGACAACTGAGGCTTCTTTCTGCAGCAGCACAAATGAGACTTTGGAAAAAAGAACACTGATTCGGAAACTCCATTGGCGCAGCTCCACCGCTGCAGTCGCCTTGGTAAGAAGACAGGTGTTGATTTAGCTCCACCATCCTCCATCTTTCGCTGGGTAGAGTGCACTTTTATTTACAGAATTGTGATTTTCATTCAAATGCAGTTCTAATCAAAACTGTGTTTTACCCCACAAAAAAAAACAAGTTATACAATAATAATAAAAAAAAATCCTATGAGTTTTATTAAGAATTTCCTCCAGGCAAATTCCTCCTGGCACACATGCACAGTTCAGTGTTAGGATGGTGTTGTCATGTGTATTTCTGTAGTCAATGATATAAGCTGCATTTAACACTTACGCTGCCAGAGGGAACTGGCTCACACTGCGGAGCAATGTGTTGCAGAGCCCCGTCCAGCAGCAAAAGGGTTAACATGGATGTCCATGATGTGGTCTGGTCATCTTCAGCTCAGTCCTTCCACCGATATGCAGTCACATAGAGTCCTCCGCTCCACTTTTAGAAGAAGCGTCTCTGTCTGAATGGAAAAAAAGACACAAGATCTAATTGAGTGCAAAAAGGATTTAATTGCATGGAAAAAGATCTAATTGAGTTTACTAAACAGGGAAAAAAATAAGGAATATAATTGATGGTCAGTCTGGTTCCACCTTCTACATATCTTTTGCAGATCTATATGCTGAGTGGTTATTGTAGGCCACATTTAGGGTTTCTTCCACTTTCCTCCACCTATTTACACAATTGCATGGCCACAAAAATGTGCAAGATTTGCACTTTACTGAGAATCACTGCAAAGTATAATTACCGGTAAGCATGGAACCTAAGTACTGTGCTCATTTTTTTATGGCACCCCAATGACCGATGCCAAGCAGGTTGTTCATTTTACCATAGATGTGAACCACCCATGGTTTATGGTGCAGGTAATTTTTTTAGGTGCACTGGCAGCCCATTCAGAAATAATAGGCTGGCTTTGAACCTCAACGCAAATAATGCAGGACCCCAGTGACAAGGTGAAACTAGTTTACACAGAGAAGCATTCTAAAAAAAATAGCAGTTCTTTAGTGGTGTTTCTTCTTTGAAATGATCAAGAAGAAACTGCAGGTATTGGGACTCCCTAAAATCTGGGACACCCCGATATTCATTGTTGGGGGTGAGCATTCAAAATGGTGTGTGACCATCGATAAGTTTTGGATACTGGAACCTATAAAATGATGTACTCCCCAGGAAAGTCTGAGGGGGTTAAGGAGTTGTTCATCCAGACTATAAAGGCCAGGGACAGAGCTGAGCTTGAAGAGGGAAGAAAGAATAGTTGAACATATGGAATTAGGGGGACTATTCAAAAGATAAAAACTTAAACAGTTTCCTTTTTACTGGCTTGTTAATGCCGTCATTTGTATGGATAAAAGGTTTAGTGTAGTATGACACTTTTGGTAAAGAAGTAAAGAAAAATTTGATTCTAAAAAGGGGCATTACTTATCCTAAGGAGGTATACCTGGCTGACATACAGACCTGGCTATCCATACAAATGATGGCATTAACAAGCCAGTAAAAAGGAAAATGTTTAGAAAAGCCTTTTGTCGGTTCAATGTTCACATTTATTCATCTTATGTTTAGCTTTCCCAGATTTATATGCAGACTACCCTAGGCAAAGTCCATGTGTTTTTCTGAGCTTAATGATTGAAAGAAATGAAATCCCATGAAGGAAATGGATGGTCTGTGGAAAGTAGAACGGGGTATAGGGACTAAGAAATGCTGGATGTCCTCCAGCAGAGAAACAAGGTAGATTCAATCTGAATTGCTTCTGAGAGAATGCAATTTCTATACATTCCATAGGGAAGCCTGTACTACTGTGAAGACTGAAGGTTCATTTTTTACGTGTTGGTTCTTCATGGCATGCCAGCCATAGGGATGACTTCCATACGTTGTACTAGATGGTGACTACCCTTCTCATTTCAATGTTAGAAGGTAGTATGATGCTTGTAAAGCAGGTATGAATTTTCCATACAGTACAACTCACTTTTATTTATAGGCATCCCATCTCCCTGTCAATGAGGCTGCCCATGACACACGGATCTGCTTCCACTCAATTGGCCAGGGACTGACTGGGAGCTGATGTGACTTTCACATTTTTCATGCTTGCTCCTCCAAATTATGATTTGCAGATTTGCAGCTAGAAGCCGAGTAGATTGGCTTCTACAATGCAGGTATGTTTAGACAAATAATTAAATTGATACCACACTGTAAAAATGGCCTGTAGCAGCTCCTGGGCTCCTAGTAGATGAAATTGGCCATGCTAGAGGTCCTTTCTGGGCATTATCAAATACTTGAAATCTGCTAAAAATACACTTTTTGAATGCTGGGTTTGTCTTGTACAAGAAATAGAAGGGTATAGACAAAGGAGACACATCATCTGTTCTCCAAAATGCTTTAAAAGTGCTTTTCGACTGCTTAAAAACCAATATGCAGGTGTCAAGAATGATTTCCTATTAAAGTCTAAAATAGAGTCTCCAACCAATCTAATTAGTTTCAGTGGTAATCAGGGGACTTGGAGGTGCTTTTATGTTTACAAAGTGATGAACCAGAGCAGTACTGCTTCCCCTTACCACTTGTCTGAATTTAACTTTTGGTGTTTAATACTGTTCAGATGAGATACCAGACAGATAGGCAGTTCATGACTGATTTATACATTTTCATAGGAAAAACAAGGTCTCTAAAACATTGAATATATATTGATAACATTATTTACATCAAGTTGAGCTCTTGACAGTTGAAAAACACCAACATTTTTGTTAAGTGACAGGTTTCTAAGATGCCCCTCTGGTTCCAAAAAATGACATTGCATTATAGAGTGAATACCTACCCGTGAGTCTAAGTTGTACGCTGTCTTTTTGAGGTCCTGGAGTGCTCTCTGCATGAATTCAAAGGCATGACAGTCCACACAAGGGCGACCTGGAAACAAATTGTTCATTAAATAAACACTCAGAAATGGTGCTCCAAATGAACTATTAGTATCACAATTGTCATTATCTATTAGGTGGTTTTTGGTGTAGCCATACCAGCCTATGTGCTTTGAGTCCCCTACATCTAAGATCTTGTATACAATCATTCTGAATGTGATTTAGGACCTTTAGGGTTTTTTAACTTGCAGTCTGACCTCATTCGCTCTGAGCTTGTTAGTGTGCTAAATGCAGTGCAAATAAGACATATTCCTATTGATATTTTTAATTAAGTTCTGCAAAACAGAGTGCACACTCTCGCACTGTCCGGCTCAATAAATTATGTAAGCATCAATACTTTACAAGCCTAGTCAGTAAGCCACCAAAAGTCATCAAAGATTTTGGTTAAGGACAACATGCTGGGGGGCATTTGGTTTACAGACAACTCCTTGCTTATGATCCTATGAAGTGAACTGGGACAAGATCAAAAACACTCTATATATTATTAGATTTCGTACCTTGAAAAAACCTGGGAAGTTGTAGGAAATATTTAAGATTTAGGTGTATACACAGTAAAAGGACAGTGGGCCAGAAGGAGGAGAGCTCCAGTCTGTGGTTGGTGGTCAACAAGAACAATTTTATTATCTAATAAATATTTGTATAATTTTGTCTGTGCATATTATTCTCAATAATGGTCGTCTTGTAAAAAAAATAAAAAGAATGAATGTAAGAGATTTCTCTTTTATCTAGGTTATAATAGCGCTAGAAGTAGTTAGTCACAGCTGAACTGTTTCTATAATGATCTTCTATAGAGGTCCACAAGATATCCAGCATTTGGAGCCACACCAGTACCTCCATCACCTTAATCCATCAGCATTGTATGTGTCAAGGCAGATGTTAAGTGAGTTGAAAAATGTAAAAACAGTCACCAAGATGATATGAAACTTGGTGTTGTTTGGCAGAAGGTAAGAATTAATGTAGGATTTGAGGAAACAAGGTTCACATTTTGGGCAACTGATTTACAAGGGTAAAAGAGGCCATCTATGCAAAACTGGAACAATTCTACACTGGCAATTTTACTTATACCTTAAACATCTAGCAACTTCCATGACTCTATGGCACAGTGGTAATTGGATAAATACAAAACAATGAGGTTGTTTTTCACAAACTTTTACACCTCATATCATGTTCTTGAACAATACCCATCTGCCTTCACACATTCCATGTTGATCGGATTACATTGGTGGAGTAACCTGTTTGGCTATAAGCAGTGCAGGATGTTCCTGACACTAATAGCTCCTTCAGTCATCAGTGGCAAAACATCCTTTACATTTCAGAACAAGTCTAGTTAGATGAGGCTCCCCAATTTCCTATTCTTGGCTTCATAGCTGAAAGTCCAGCAAGAAGGAAGTGGGAAATGGTGAATGGGAATGGGAAGATCCAAGCTGTTTTATGAGTATTTTGGTGCCCTAAGCAACTGATTGCCAGGGGGTCCACCAGCAGATGGGATGGCAGTGGTTTCCTCGCAGCTGTGGTAGCATGTGATTCTGGTAGAGAATTGATAGGCAACACAATTCTGGGTTTATCAAGCCACTTGCCAAGGAAGTAAACGGTACTACAGCTGCAAGGACACCGTAGCCATATTTCAGTGCTGAAATAAACGATCCACTCAGTCTGCTTACTGGCCCTTTCCTTATACTTTCATACAGCTTCAGAGCCTAGCTGGCTCTCAAAGTGCCCACACCATTAGATGGCATCCCAGGGAACTACCTGTGCCTACAAACTGCCCTGGGTAATATATTACCTAACGTTACCTTACTTCCTCTTCTGTCTATCACCGGTAACCTTAAAAGGATGCGAGAAGAAACCTTCCTAATGGTTAGAAATAAAGAAATAGCAAGTTGACACACAGCTTCTAACCCTTTCTTATTTTTCTAAACTCTAAAAATAGGTTTTAGTAAGATTTGCACAACCTACAAAATAATAATGTTTTTACTGCTGTTTCTCTGATCTTTGCTCTTTTTTCAACCTCCAGAAGAATCATTCCCTACCTGCATGCTGTGATTCCTCTTGTTGAACCCCTAAACAACTACTGGACATAATAGACATGTAGGAGTTACTGGATGGAACCGCAGTGCGCAGCGTAGGATGCCAGAAGCTGACACATCTGAAAGTGGAGATTATGCTGGAGGCTAAAGTGTGCAAGACATTAGAGATTGGAGGAATGGACAGCAGAAAAAATAGTATAAACACTACTTCTACTCTGTGTTTTTTTGTCTTTTAACAGTGTCAGAGGTGCTTTAGGCTAAGGCTAAGTCTAAGTCTTTGCAGACCTTAGGCTGCAGGATTGTAAAAACACAACATACATGTAAAGAAGGGTAATTGCAAATTTTTATTAGGCATGCCAAAATGCTTTGCTTTAAATCATAAAAGAGATTCCTTTCCCTAACCCTTTCTTCCCTCTGGAGCTCTTTTTAGTGCCCTCCATACCAAGATTTGATTAAATATATAAAACTACGAAAGTCTGAAGGCAAACAGCTTCTGTTGTGTTCTGAGTTTATAAAATTATTAATAATGCTGTAGTGACATTATCATGGGTGCACCCCATATTAAATGTTCATTTGTACATTGAAAAAAATATATAAAAGCAGTTTAGGAATCTGCAAACCTCAATGAAATTACCCCAGACCATTTCATTTACCGTCTTCTATGTTTATTATGCTCACTGGTAAACTTTAAAGGTATTATTGTTTCCCAGGTTGTACAAGACTTTGGGACTGATTTATTAAATCTCTCAAAGGCTGGAGAAAATACATTTTCATCAGCGAAGCTGGGTGAGACAGCAAACCTAAACTGGAACTGGTCCAGGACTGAAAACATTTGCTAACAAATTGCATGTTAAGAAATCCATTTCAGGTTTGCCGGATCACCCAGCTTCACTGATGAAAGTGTATCCTCTCCAGCCCTGGAGAGTTTTATTAATCAGGCCCTTCCTGTCTATATGAAAAATGAACCCAGTTCCTAAATCCTACAGTGACATTTAATCTTAAAAATAAACACAGTTCACTAAAAACCATTATATTTCTTTTTACATGGAAAGGTAACCTAGAAACCTTTTTTTCTTTTTTGAAGAGGCTTATTTAAATACACCTCCTAGGGGGCACAGCCTGAAGTCTCCCATACGTAGTATTCCATAATAATATGACATACTTTCTGCCGGTATTGTGGTCCCATGTAGTTCCTCTGCTAAGACAAGCTTCATGAAGGGCAATCCCACTGTTATCATCAGCAGAAACAAGGAGTAAATGCAGGATGTTGTCGTCCTATAATACATTGTATAATATCCGTGTCTGTCTTCCCCCTACAAAGAAAAACAACGATTTATCTTGTTAAACACTGCCAGCAAGAGAACAAAACACAGCTGTGTTCTTTTATATGGATGTGATTAATACCAAAATGGCTTCGTGACCTCCATTCATAATGTTCATTACTGAAGTTTGTAAGGTCATTGGTCACGGCTAGCTGTTAGTTATATGTCTTTGATACCAGCTGGAAGATAAAGAAATGTTTACCTACCATTATTTGGCAGGGTGACAACTGAAAGTTGTTGTAATACCGGCTCCCGCTAAGCATGGAAGCTCTTGGTGTACCTCTTTAATTAACAATTTTTTATATAGGCTAGAGCAGTGGTCGCCAACCTTTCGGACCTCATGGACCACTAAATCAATGCCATGCGTCACTCAAAGGGGAAGAAACATCCTGATGCCAGAACCCGTCCTCTCTCCAATCGCAGGCTCAGACCTGCTTGCTAAAAATACTGAGGGGACAGTAAGGTAGGGCCGTGGGCGCAACAAAAGTTGTGTCCCCAGCCCTGCACTACGGTCCCCTAGGATGTTTAGCAAGCAGGTCTGAGCCTGCAATGGGAGAGTGGGCAGGTTGTATCCATACAAGGGACAGAGCCATGTACCACCAAAATGTTCTGGCGGACCACCGTTTGGCGACTGCTTGGCCCAGAGATAAGCACATCAAGCTGTCATAATAAGTCCTTCATCTATGATTCATGTGATTGTTATAAACTCAATCTAAACGTAGTCCAACATAATTTAGGCACAAATTCTTCTTGAAATGAAAAATTTAGGCTATCTTATAGAGAACAAAATATTACACAGCACAAATTGAGCAACAAACTCCAAAATCAGCATAAAACAAACTTTATTCTTTGACAGTTTGATTAGCTCACCTCTCTTTCTTAAGCGTTTCACCCAACAACAGCTTAATAACAGCTAAATACAGGTAGTGTCCTTATTGGGTAAACCTCTTTAAAGATATAGTATCTCAGGTAAGAATTTATATAGACCATTGAAGCAAATTTGATGCTGCTGTTGGTGTACAGGAGTTATGCTGTGTATTGTGAGCATTACCATGCTCAGATGCTGTGCCTACACCTATGGTGGGTGGTAGGACACGTATGGGCTTGGAGAAGTATTAATATAAAAATGTATCTATCGGTATATAAAAATGTTAGTTGAGCTTAATTCCTCCTTTAAAATAGCTGTGTACTTTTTGTGCCTATATACTCTTCCTCCTATAGCACCATGAGTGTGAATCCGCAGTATGGGATCATCTAAGCCAGGAGTCCCCAAACACAGCATACTGAACCAAGCTGCAATCCCATCGTCCTTGTTGACTTGAGTGATTAGCAGAACAAAATGGCAGGGAGAGAGCGAAGCAGGATGACTGCGGCCCATTTCTCTCACTTCCCCAGACCAGTTTCATGGATTAATATTTTTACATGAACACTCCCTTCCTCTTCCTGTCCCAGTCCAAAAAAGCATGGGGAGTGCTGCGTCACATTGCTATTTTAATAATGTTGTAACTGTGCCAATCACTATTCTTGCTGGAGGCAAAGCTCTACCGGGAGCCCAACAGACAAGCATCTCTCTGCTTCTGCTTTAACTATTCTGTTAGTCTGTACTTTCTACATGTTTACTGCTGTATTGTGAACATTTTCCTATTGATCATCAGATCACTTGTCAAAAATGGGGGCAGTTTTTACACAAAGAAGCTTAGCACTACCTATACCAAGATGGCCACTTCCACATATAGACCCAGGGAGAAAGTATGATAAGTCATTATAGGGAAAAAATATTAGCAGTCTATACGCAATACTAGTGACTAGTCCTTTTCCATCTGCTTGCCTTTTTGGGCACAGCTTTAACAGTCCAGTTGTATTGTTCTGGGTGTACCGGTGTACTTTTATGTTGCTGAAAATGACCTTGTGGCATTGTCCTGAGAGGGGAAGCCTGGGGTCCAGGAACAATTTCTTTCAGGCAAAACTCCAGCACAGGGTTTAGAGATTCAATAGGCAATCAATATAATGATACAATGGAACATCTAAATGATGAATGCATTATGTATGCTGTCATTTTAGAGCTATTTTAATGGATATGAATGGAGCTTTGACTAAAAGCATGTATGGCAAAGGATGTTGAAGATATAATCACACAACATATGCAGAGCCACAAGCTTTTTTTCAATGCCTGTTACTCAAAACTTCAAAAGAGGAACTGAACATGAATTAAAACACATTAAATTCATCTAATCCCAAAACAAAATGAAAACAACAAGGAAAACTGCAACACAGGAAAAAAAAAAGAAGGAAAACCACATGGATCGACAGACGAAAACATATCTGTATTGTGATATGGTGTCCTTCCTTCATTTAGAAAAGTGAATAGAGGGTTACAAATGTATTTGGGAGAAGGTGGCATTAGGAGATGAGTGTACTGATAAAGTAAACTCTCTATAAGTCTGCAGGCTGGAGGTCCCGGACCAAGGTGTGTCTCTATGGCCAACATGATAATGGGGTTTAGCAAAAGTGATTGGATCACAAGCACGCCTACATAGCATTCTGGATCCTTTGGCTGCTAATTCAGATCCTAAGAAGGTTAACTGTAGCTGTTTGCGTGGCATTGAGATTTATTGGCTACAGTCCTGACAGTCTTTTTTTACATCCAAGCAGTTACTGACAGTCTTTTGTTACACAAATTGTCTGACAATTTTCTGTTACTTGCAAGGCGTCCATGACTCCTGGGTGGTCTCTAATATATATTTGATTTATGTAAGCAATCTTCTGTAACATATAAATACTAATTGTGGAATGCAAGGGGGGTCAACTATCCTGCTACTAAACGTTTGTAAATCAAAAAACAATTTTTGTGTGGTATGAATCTAGGAATAAGCCATGCTGGTTGAAGGTTAACCTTTTCACCTTCATTTTCATGTCCTCCAGCAGGTTCAGGTTCCCCAAACCAATGCTGGCAGTGGCTGCTTTACAGAGCAACATTGCAACAATGCAGGGCTATTAAAACAGAGCAATAGGTAGAAGATAGGGAGGGAGATAGTTAAAACCTATCTGTCACATCTCCAATGGCATCCTTTGGTATCTTTTTCAGCATATGATGACCATTCATGTTTAAGTATGTATAGTGGGGTGGGAGTAAGAAGATAGAGCGAAAAATAGAGGGGGGTAGGCAGGTATAAGAGTTGTCCTTTAAGTTTTATGAGGGTCCTCTATATTGCTATAATTTTACCATATTCTTTTTCAGTACACAATACATCGAAGTAAACTGAAGAAAAGGGACATAAGACGAATTGTCTTGTTTTGCATTGAGACTGCATTGATTTAAACATGGTGAGAATAATTCCTTTCTATTTCATGGTCACCAAGACCAACAATAAGAGTGAATCTTCCAAAGAGGATACAGAAACCTAAAAAGGGAGTCTAGACCTTCCTACTTTACCTAAAGCTAAAAAAACACCCTTGAAAAGGTTCAAAAGCACAACATCAGCTTTCATTGAGTCTCAGAAAAAGGCTAAGGACATCCATTTGCAGCCATAACAGAAGCATAAGAACATATAGTTTGCTATTCTGCATAACTGTTACCCTTGGCTATGACTTGGGAGCAGAAACTGCAAGTACTCCTGGATGGGCTGATCCAATTTCTGATCTGATATGATGATCATATTTGAAGCAAATTCAGCCATCCAATGCTATGTGACTGATTCTTTGGAAATCACATAGCTCTGTAACTCAGAGAAGCACATTAATTAAAAAAGAGCTACAGACTACCTAATACAATGTGCTGACAAGCTAGCTTTTTGTATGACTTGATATATCTTCTGTCAATGATGTTTCTGCTGACCTGTCAGCATTTTTTTCTAACAATCTATTTTCAGTACAATAAGGCGTGGCACAAACCCATGCAATGGGCAAAGTTACTTTTGTGTCCATGCACGTTTCATCAGCCCAACTCGGCCAACCATTTGCAACCTGGAATAGGAAAAGGGTGGAGATGGAAGAGCCAACAATGAAGGGGAGCATAGACCCTGCGGTGCTGGAGGCGTTTGTTTGTCATATAAGGCAGCCATATTGTGCTAGTATGCTGTACATTTACAATATGTAAAAAGTTTCTAGGTCCAACATTTGCTTAATCTTACTTAAAGGCCAAGAAAGGCATATGTAGGTCTGTGTTAGCTCTAACAAGACATTTTGGTGCTTACACAAAGCTTTCTATCACCAGTCTTGGTGGGCTAATGGAGTGTCATGGGAGCAAGTAATGGGAAGTATATGTTGCTGGTGAGAAGGTAAACCACTTACTTGGTTGTCCTAAATTGTCTTTAAGGAACAAACATCCACTCAATGTACTCTGACCTTTGGGTACACCAATGCTACTGTACCTGTAAGCCTTCTATGATACTGCATCAGCACTAGTATGAAGGGAACAAGGTAAGTCTTGCTGGTTGGGTGACTGTGAGATGCTAAGCAAATTGTGGGGATTGAGGGTGGGAAAGACTGAATAAAGCCAAACACCCAGAAATAATACTGGTAAAACCAAATGAGAGTACAAAAGAGCAGAGATAGAGATGTCCTACAGAAGGTAGAGGGATGATATTAGTGATCAGTGCTCCAGTGCCAACAGCACAATGACCATGGTCCAGTAGAGTATATCCGGCCTTTTTATTCAAATAGAAAGGAAGAAAACACAAAAATTGCCAAGAAGGTTTTTGTTGGGCAAAATACACCACAACAATGTAAAAACAGAATATCTAATCTTCTTTGTGCAATTCAAATCTCCATTCTTATTTCTAGAAGAAGGCACTATAGGGCAATGGGACAAATAGGAAAGCAGCAATTACGTATGACTTCTGAGAGTTGCCTGGCTGTCATCCTGATTTAAATCACTGAACTAGTTGCTGTACTCTAAGTCACCTATTTAAAAAAATATTGAAGCCAGAAATATCCAGGCAAATTAAAATTTTGTGATCAGCATTTCCAGCCTCTGGTATTATTTAATAGAAATGTAATAAACTGTGTTTATATAGCACCAACATATTACGCAGCGCTGTACGATAAATAGGGGTTTTAAGTGACAGACAGAGGCAAACAATGACACGGGAGGAGGAAAGGACCCTGCCCAGAAGAGCTTACAATCTAAGAGGTGAGGGAGAGTAATACACAATAAGAAGGGGGTTATAGAATGGTGGGTAAGTGGTCAGAGTTAGAAGACAGCAACGGGGCTACCATTCTTCTGAAAAGGCTAACTGCCTGGTAGTTTTTTACTTTGATGTAAAATAAGAGTTCAGTAAAGACTTGTATCCTTTGTCTGATTTCTCTGATCTCCTACCTGTCTGGGTCAGTATAGCAGCAAGGAAAAATGCATTTCCAGAAGAAGGATAGCAGCACCAGTCCCAATTTTCTCTAAAGCCTAATTTAATTACAATATACCCGTCACAGCATGATTTCCTTGTCCCAAGTGCATTATTAAGTATCAAAAGAGAAAATTGCATTTACAGGTCAGACATGGGTGTACAAAATTAAATATAAATCTAATATAATATTAAAACAGTGATTCTGACATTTACCAAATAATATCTGTTAAAGAATCTCCCCGATCCATGTGTTTGCAATGGCAGTGAATAATTCTCCACCACAGAATGCTTAATGAATGTGAGATTCACAGCTTTATAAATAGAACCCATGATGTTACATAATTAGAAAGTGTTTATCAAATTTCTTCGTGACTTTTTAATGTTACCAGTGCAGTGCGGAGCGCAGTAAATCACAGTGCACACCGTACAGTTTCCAATGCAGCAGAACGGTAGACCGCCGTCATCTATCTGCAGTGTCAATGCTGTTTATAGCCAGTCAGTCAATGCAGAAAATTCACTTATTAACCATTTGTATTCTAGGGCCTTCAGAACCCCTTCCCCCAACCCAAACCCATTCTTTAAAATCCCATGCAAGCAACACATGCATAATAAATAGGCTCATATCCTAATACAGAGGTAATATAAGAGCCTTTAGAACTGGAGGAGATTATATAACAGAGCAATTACGTACAGGAGCAATGACGGATAATCCAACACAAGTATTTTTGTGCACCTTAATGCAGGTAGACATATAGAAATTGATTTGTGATTGGTCGTCGTTGCTCCCTGCTCTTTAATTATTAAATATATCCGTGTATATTGATTTAAAAGAAGCTCTGTATTGCTTTCAATGTCTGGAATATAGGCTGCCTACAGATGCATTAGGCTATAGTATCTATACCCCCCTTCCACCCATGCAATATTTCTGCAGCAGTTCGGCATGGATGATGCCATAAATGACAGCCGGTGGTTTTTAGAATTCAGCAGCATGCACAATACCTGTGTCCTTCTTTTTCTTTTGTCTTCAGAAATGGCTGCTCCAATTTGCTAGCAGACCAGCATTTGTGAGCCAGGACTCTGTGTGTGTGTGTATGAGTGAATGTGCAGTGAATTAGGTGATGCTTGTTGCCATGGTGATCAGTCATAGCAACCGAGCAGTCTCTGCAATGGTGCCCAAAAGACATCTGACATGTTGAAGGGTAAGGGCTGCTGGTGGGAGTTACACATTAGCATGCAAGTATAAAATATGTTTCTGCAGGCAGGGAGTCCATGGAAATATTTGGTATATGATTTGCCTGCACACATACCTGTTCTAGCAAATTGTGTAGTTGGGGACAATAGGAGATTCCCAGTTTAAAGGAGAAGTCCTGGTAAAAATACACAATTCTAAATAAATATGAAGAGTTTACCTGGTTTTCTTTATTTTCAGGAAGCAAATGATGTTAAGGTAAAGCAAAGCTTTCTGAAAAAAAAGTTGCATGGAATAAACACAAATTAAAACTGACCAATCCCTAAAGAGACCTTTAATTCCCACATTTTTAATAAATAGCATACATACATGTTCCCTGTGTGCTTCTACTTTGATCACATAAGCCAGGTTCTCTTCTTTTCTTCCCTAGTGGGTGGTCTTTGCTCTGTATGAGCACCAATCAATGAAGCAGTACTGTAAGCTAGGGCGGGGTAATGACATGATGTCACACCTCAGGGGCGGGTTCTGGAACCTCTGGGCTCACAGGAAGTGAATAGACTGATCTCAAGGCAGATATAAAAGCTTGCAGAAACATAAAGTAATGGTTTATTCAATCAAGCTAATATTCCTTATTATATGAGGAGTGCACAAGACAGGTCAATTGTTTAACCATGAGCTCAAAACTTGCATGAAGCTCATGGAAAACCATAACACCCGCAATAAACTAGAGCTTGTTAGACACATAGCCATTAATTTGAGGATGGACATAAGAGCCAACATCAAAGCCAATCTTATTAAATAAAAGACACATAATAATGCGCTCTGTAATCATTAATACACATTAAATGTATTTATGATAAATGCAAGCTGTGTAAGCAGCTTACTTTGACTTGATTTTTGGCATTCTACTGAATAGCACAGCTTGGAGAGGTCAGATGAAATTTCACATAAAGGCACCAAAATGGGATTGTTTATACCTCTATGAGCATACATTCCAAAGATAAAACAAATATATATAAATATATATATATATATACATACAGTGGTGGATGTAGCTAACAGTGGGTGGCTGGGGAGGGTCCAGGGCCCTCATGCAATTGCACACTTTGCACACCTCCCTATGTCCATCTCTGTATATACAATATATATATATATATATATATATATACACACATTCTAATATATATGAACAAAAAAGGGTCCTGAACTAGAAGGGTCTGCATTTCTAACAAGTTTCACAAATGACATCCACTTCAGCAAACAAATAGATCCTCCAAACTTTAGAATATGACATAAAGAAAAAAAAAAAAAAACACATGAACACATAATGTTATACTTTTTACTAAAGTTTATGGTCATCCCCATGCAATCACTAGTAATAAGTAGGAGGCAGTACATGGAGCCAGCCAGGTGTGCTGCAGTGCAATGATCGTGCCACATCAGTGAGCTGCATCTTCTTTTTGCTGTAACAAGGTAAGGAGAAGAATTGTAAAGTGAATTTGCTACAAAGAAAGGTCAGGTCCTCTCCTGCCAAGCAGGACCGTGCTATGTGGTAGAGATATAAAGGGAACCTGTATGAAAATATGGAAGCTGCCATTGCTGATTAGTTTTTATAGATATAGCTTTCAGGTTTTTACCCTGATCCTTACTTACTACTAAGTCACTGAGACATCCTACAGGTGGAGCAGGTAAAGCAAATCTCCAGCTAAATGCACAGATGAAATACAGTTAGTCCCCGAGTTAAGGACATCCGACATACAGACGACTCCCAGATACGAACAGGGCTTCCCTGCTTGCTCGTGTGCAGGACGGAGGCTTGATGGTGCGGAGGGGGGCAGTTTACATGACTTGCAGAAGAAATCTTTTGCAAAACACAGCTGAGGTTGTGGGTGATCTTAAGGACTGAACTCTTTCTACAGCCTCTTGTAACTCTTTAATGACCAAGACAAACTCTGCAGTTGTTACTTTTTGCATATCAAAGCACAGCTTGCTCCAGAAGTTAATGAATGTCTAGGCTTCATGAAGTTTTTTTCTTTTTGCTTTGTTTGTACTTAGCTCACAGTGAGTATTTTATACAATAATTGACACCATGCTGACTAATAATATGTAGAATAAACATCTGCCCTAATTGCATTTATTAAATTATTGTACCTGTCCCGACTTACATACAAATTCAACTTAAGAACAAACCCACAGTCCCTATTTCGTATGTAAACTGGGGACTACCTGTATATATAAGGCAGATAGAGAGTAGGTTTTACCTACCAAATATACTTCTATCCTTGCAAACATGAGAATTATACAGCTATGCCACACCATGTAGCCCTATCTGGAAGGGGAGGAGACCTAATTGTTTTTGATGCAGTTCTGTAGCACATACAGAACTCTTACATTTTAAAATATTGACTGGACAGTTAAAGGAGAAGCAGTACAAGGTCATCTCTCTGCACTAGGTGGAGAATTATAAAAAAGGCATTAATATTCACATGGAAAAGTCACCATTTACTAAAATGATAACCTTGCCTTGCTTTAATCTTTTACATTACCATAAAAAATACTATACATGCACAGAAAGGACAATCAGCCCCCACTGGGAAAGACTTTAAAAACGCAAAGCGGATATGAGATGTTCTCTTTAACATAAACAACAAATTCACAATCTAATTGGAATAGATTAAAAAGATGTAATATTTAACAGGATGTGATTGTACTACATTTAACAAAATTACCGTTAAATACACACTGTGTGCTCGTTAAATATGTAACAGTTGTCTGCTTAAAATGCCAGAAAGCGCACTTTTGTTAAATCAAAATGTCATACGTCTCTATCGAATGTTAAACAGAAGCTATGCAGTGAACTGGGCAAAAACCTGCAGGTAGATTGGTTTAAATCAGACCGGATATTTTTAAGTGAATTGGTCAATGTACTGGATGGGCAGAAGGGTTTTTTTTGTTGATATATTACAGTATAGGTGAGCTTTGGTAAATTACAAATTGGATAATATCAAAGTGAGGTTATTTCCTATTATACAGTTAGTATTGGCAATTAAAATAAAGGTAAAGTAGTCCGCATTCAACATTCCTAGACAAGGCATACCAAAAAGGAGAACTGTAAATCTTAATGTTTACTGCAGCTCCTTCTACTGAACACTGTTATAGTCCTTAGAAATAGTCCTCAAAAATTTACACTTCCAGGATGTGTTTATCTCCTGGCTCCATCATAGCGCTCAATGCTTACTTTCATTGGCCTTCATATCTGCACCACCTGCTGGTGAAATTAGGTTTTGCAGTACAACTATAAGTGTTCAGTATTAGAATTCATATGTTTCTCTAGCCAACAATTTAAAGCAGCTGTTTTTTTAATCTTTTTACCCCAAAGGAACCCTTGAAATATATTGAACAACAATGCTCCTATAATGGTGGTCAGTGAAATGAATGTTACAAGGGTGGGCAGAATGTCACCCTTACAGACAGATATAATGATATGGTCCTGGAAGTAGGCAGGCACTGTATTATGGGAGGTCACTCAACCACAGGTCAAAAAACTCTAGAGCAGCCTTTGGAGGAATCCTAAGGTCCAATGGCTCCCTGCTTGGGAATGGATGCTTTAAAGCAGTGGTCGCCAACCTTTTCGGACCCACGGACCACTAAATTTACCAGCCCTGGACCGCGCATGCACGGGGAGCCAGGTGTCACTCAAAGGGGAAGGAACTTCCCCCAGAGTGATGTCATGATGCCAAAATTCTCCCATCGCAGGTCTGAGCCTGCAATTGAAGAGTGGATGAGTCTGTGATCCATATGTGGGGCATGGTCCGCGGCTCTTGTCAGTGTGTCTCCCCAGCGGGGTCCTTCTCCTGCCCCACCACAATTTTCTTGGTTGGCGACCAGTGCTTTAAAGTGTATGTAAACCCTAAGAATGACCTTCCGTTCTCTTCTGCATTGGTTTCTTTCATTTACAATTTGAATTGGGTACACAGCAGCACCCCAGATCCAAAGTAAAAAGTAGCCAGTATTCCAGGTAACAATCCTGTGTTTACATAAATCATATTGGCCACAAAGCTTGGGGGCTGTGCAGGAACCCTTTAACATGGCTTTTAACATTGTATGTGTCTCTTTTGGGAACACTCACTTTCACTTCCTGTCTTGGTGACTGGGGACACCTGAAAACTTTTAACTTGTGCAATTGCTTTTTTTTAAGGTAGTTAACGACCTGTCGGTTTAGCAGCAGCCATAAATTTTTAATCCTAGCTGCAACCAGACTACAATAGGCCAGGACCTGGCCGTGCCTGCAACTGTACTGATCATTAAGGGAGAGGGAAAGAATATTGAATACAAAAACTATTAATAATATCAGGTCTTTATGGGCCCTCCTTGGCTCTGGGCCCCATAGCAATTACACATATTTGGTTAGATTTATGAATTTTATCACCCCTTGATTGTTAGACAATCAAAGTAATTTTAATTACATCAAATGCTTCTTTAAAGAATCTTGAATGTGAACAGGAATATATGCAAATCTGTTTTCCAGGTGCATCCCCCAATTATTGTCTCCTTAATGGATATAAGCGTCTTTACAGAGTATTAGCAGGAGGAGCACTGAAGGTTTGTGTTTTTCCACATTCTCTCCCTGAGTCTGCTGTAAAAGCAATCATTTCAAGGGATTATTTCTTCATGACAGTAATAAACTCAGCTCTTTGTCATCCACTTTCTAAGCTGATTGTGTGTTTTGCCTTGTGTTTTTTTTTTTTTTGCAAGTGCACAACAATGGAGCAGCCACATGTTAAAAGCATTTATTAAATGAAAGCAGTGCCATGGCTTCCCATGTATAATACTCATCTCGTATTCAAAGAGCTGTCTTCCCATCAGTGCAAAATGCTAATTCTGAGAAATCGTGAAGAAAAATAAATCTGACAGATATTTCGGTGTATTTTCTCCTCGCTAATTGAGAATGCCTATTAAGTGGAACAGAATCTGCCGGGACCACCAAGGACAGAAGATATATTAGCGCTCTCCATGGTGGCTATCTTTGCAGTATTTGCAGGACAGGAAATAATAGACGATGGCCAATAATTGGAAGTTACATGCCTTCTCCTGCCGACATGCAAATTTGCACCACTGTGTGAATTAATTCAAAGTTATGTCTTGCTGTACAGCACTTTTTTAATGAACTGAAAGGCTAATTATAAAGAACTATGAATTGTATTACGTTCCAGGGGTATATTTGAGCATAAAGTGACTCTATCATCACATAGTATAAATTAAAAGTGTCCTAATACTTACCCACCCTCAGTGCCATTCTGTGCCATATTTAAAGGATACCATTGCCACTTTGGAGTGTGTCAAATACTTATACCCCCACTGTATGCTTTGATTCTACCTGCTACATCCTACAGTCCTATAGTCACATAATAGTCAGAAGAATGAGCAGAAAAGGGAACCAGAAACAGATACCTCTGCAAAAGTGGATAGGTGGCCCCCGTACAGAAAGCGGTACTGTCAAGGGTCCTGGTGGGCAAATTTGATACTGAGTCAAAATCGGGTACTTAGGCTTCATTTACAGTAGCAGTTAAGTTGACAATTTCTAGGGATTTACCCACTGAGAGGACGTTGCCCAGAGCTGGGAAACCCAAATGATAGTCAATGGGAGCTCCAGTGATATTTTCAAGAGCATTTGGGTAACTATTTTTAGCATTACGGTTAATGTACAAAAACGTGTCTTTGGCACTGCATGGACAGTAATCATCCCATAAATGTTTCATAAAAGTTTTTAAAATATGTCAACTTTTTATGTTTTTTTTTAGCATGGAGGTACAAACATAATATGGAGAAAGTTCCTCTAAATGCTTCCTCATCTTACTTTAGCCTGATGTCTGATGAATAAATGCAGATAAGTGCTGGAATAACGTTAGGAAAATGCTGATTTTCTCCCAGTGTTGCAGCTGATTGACAAGTCACAGCTTCTATAAATGAAGCTGCTGCTTGTATTTGTAAAAAAGAAAAAAAATCCATGTACTGATGTATTACATAATACAGAGCTGCATTATGTGTGTTTTGTTTCTGCCTGGAGTTCTGATATAATCTGACACAAGCATACATATTTATGCACCTATATTTAAAGAAAACAATAACAGTTATGCCATCTGGTATTATCTCTGTGGGCTGAAATGACTGCAAAGACTGATGACATAAAAACTTTGGTTACCTCAACTACAGTGAATCTTTATAGAAGCACTGCAATCCATAGATAGCTTCACTTTAAACTTTCACTTAAATGAAATTACTTTCCCAGTTTAAACGAAAAAGGTTAAGCATGGCTCCCTCATAGTAAAGTGTTATGTTCACTGTTAGGCTATGTATACACGTATGTACTTTCACGTTGTGTTTGGAAAGGTTCTATGGAGGGGAGGGAGAACAAGCAGAACCCTGCTGTGCTCACCTCCCTTCACTTCCATTGTGGTTGTTTTTCTTCTGTCGTTCGTAGATCCACCAGGACGACGTGCGATGGCTGCTGTACACATGTCAGATTCTTGAGACGAGCCCTGAGGCGAGAATCATCAGACGTGTGTACGTAGCCTGAGATCAGATATTCTGCAAACACATCAACACACAATTAAAGATGGAAAATATTATGACATCTCTATGCCACAATCAGCCCCACAAAGTCACCACTACACTGTCCATTATTCTTTAAAAGTTTATTGCTATAACATAGCAACAGAAGTACGCTTTACAGACCAATGGCCATCTTTTTAAAGTGGAACCAAATTATGCCTAATAAGTAGTGCTGATTTTTTTTATGTCAGAGGGGACTGTAAGACTATGTACACATGTGCAATAATTGTCGTTTCACGATTGTTTCCAACTAAAAATGATTGCACGATGCATGAACGAGTGCTGTACATACAACACCATTCTGCTCTAAAGAGAGGGAAGGGGAAGAATGACAGAGCAGCACCCCGCTGTGCTATCTCCTCTTGCTCACTTGCTTTACGATTGTTGGTTGTCTGTCGTCAGTGGATCCGCTAGGACTGTCATTCAGATGACAAGCACTGTACACAAGCTAGATTTTCATATGATATCAGCCCTGAGCCTATTATCGGACGAGAACCATTGCAGAGGAGCAACAGCATACTGTCAGCCAAATCCATAAAAGTCCTTTATTGTAGAAATTACATTATCTCAATTGGGCCATTTGGGGGAAAGACTCTGAATCCTGAAGAAGACCTGGTGGAGATGAAAACACCAGCGGCAAAGATTATCTTGAACATCACAGCACAAGAGAGGTTCCTTTTAGGCAGGTAAGCCAGACGTAATGTGCAAATATGCACAAAACCAGTTTACGTCCAGGCATACTTGAGCAAAAAAGGCAAACCATAATTACTTTAATAAATCCGAACCAATGAAAAGACAGAAGAAGATCTAGACATCAGGATTGGGTGGAGTAAAATGCACTTTATGGACCAGTAATGTGTGTCAAAGTTCCACAACTGAAATGGTAACATGCTCCTTATTCCCCAAAACACCACCAATTGCCAGGAAGCCAATTGGGGACATAGTGGCCATATGGAATGCCATCAGGATCACTAGTACCCATATGAAGACTTTGGATGGTGTGCTGGTGACGTTTAGGCTGGTAATGGATAGACTGTACACCGTTGTACAAGATTCTGTGAAAGATAATTGCAACTTTGTGTGCAGGAAGACTGGAGACTTAAGCTGCGTACACACTTCCAATTTTTATCATTGGAAATGAACGACGAACGATCGATTGGGCAAAAATCGTTCGTAAAAAAAGTAACCAACGACGCCGACGAACGAGGATAGTGCTGTCTGGAATGGGCTCCCTGCTTTATAAGACTCATCAGAGTGTGGGCTCATTTTTGTGCATTTCACATATGTTTGGAATGCACATCGACACCTGCTTTCTCCTGGGGTCTTTAAATGCAGCATGTCTTATTAAGGTGCATTTATACTGAATGAGTGGGTTTGATTTTGAATAACAAAGGCAGCTTTAAACACAAATGTCCATCAACATGAGCTCCTACAGGTAGGTAGACGATCTCACATATGTGTACTTTAACTATGGTTTGGCTGTAGTTTACCTATAAATCATACTTATGCAAAATAAAAATGCTAACTAGTTACCTTGTAAGTCTCTTCTGCCATACACATTGCTTGACTGTGCACTAACATATTTTTCTAGCTCACTGTACAATCTCAATAAGCTGTTGTCGCTGGGATGAGGAAACTCCCATGTGTATATAAGGGAGATACATCATTCCAAACTGGCCAATTAATAGAGACATAGAGTTCAGACGTGGAAGAATGAGCAGAAAAGATGGAAGACCTGCTGTAAATCTGTTGTATAAGGCAATAATTACGGTCTAGCAAAACATGGTGGCTTGGTTTTTCACACAGTAGCTGAGGACATTTAGCATGAAAGACAGTGTTGGAAACCATAGTAGAGCAACCAAAACCTTTTGGAGGATAAAAAATATTAATATGGAACATTAAGGATGGAAGATTTATTAGGACCACCAAAACCATTTGGGTAAAGCACCGAAGTGGAAGATACTGCAGTATGGGGGTTGCACTGATTTGGTTCTTGCTCAACCCCCTATATGATCCACTGTTGTACACAGGCACTCTGTACCTACACGTTTATTAGACTCAGTGGCCTCATCTGTGCCATCAAAGTTCAACAATATTGCAAAAACAACTCCATTATTGAAAACTGATGGTACTTCAAACTATTTAATACATGACACACCACACTTCAAATTCTTCTACATTCTAAAGTGCAGAGCTGAGATGCGCAATGCATACCTGACATTTACATTTAATGGACGGAGAAGCTATTACCAACCCAAGGTGCAATTTATCTGTAAATGATTGTAAAGCTTCCCATACACCGGTCCATGAACAATGGAGTGATGTCTTCCAGGAACAGTTCTATCCAATTATCTCTTGGCTGGGCTTATAGGACAAGTATCCAGAGATTACTAACCTACATTTCTGAACCTTTAAAAATATTCTAGTCTTCAGCAGCCCCTGTTTCCATGTGAAGCCTGTTTATTATATATAACTCATAGCTGGCACATATCAGATATCCCTTTATAATGTCTTATATAGGGAAACCCCTGCAATGATGACACAGATTTATGGTATTCCATTGGCACAGTCACAATCATGTTGTGGTTTACACTGTTAATCTTTAAAAAACTAAACACATTTTATTAGGTAAGTTATTATATTTTAACGTTAACATTTATAATTAACATCATACTGCTTTAGAGTTGTAAGTGGAAGTTTATTACAAAAGTAAAATGGACTAACCTTCAAATAGATTTTCCATATTTAATGCTTGACATTCTATCCCGGTCACCGTAATGCCCTGGTAATGGCTCAAAAGCTTTTTTTATTAGGAAGAATGGTGCCAGCTTTGTTCAAAATTCTTCTAGGTTCACCACCTATTTGCTGGACTGATATGTCTACTCATTGATGACATGGTCATACAAATACTGGTTCTTACTTTGAAAAAACTGCCACAGGTCAATCCCTGCTGCAGCCTCTCACCTTTTAGATTGCTGCAAAGTTGCAATGTACAGCCTGATCCTTCTACGAGGGGAGATGCAGAAGAGTCACAGACAGCAATAAAACCGTGGCGGAGAATATTGCCTTTCTTCATCTTCATGCAACAAAAACTAAAAGTTTTGGCTTAAGTTGAGCTTTAATGTTAATAATCAGTTTCTGTTTGTCTAGTTTTATTAAAAACATTGTAAGCACAGCAATGCAAATTATATATTTGAATATGGAAACATGGTGTTCTGTTCATACATTCACAACATGACATAAACAAGTATTGTGTATATGAGTATATGAGCAGGGAACGCTGGATTGTTTGAGTTCTTCTACCATACCAGTGGTAACATTCTATAGAGTTGGACACAACAATCCACCAACACACAGATTGTGCTGAGGTTAACACATAGACAGAGCACACATGAGCTTAAACAGATATTTGTTAACATGTTTGAGAAAAGGATAAGTTAGCAAACAGAAAACTGCTTTAAGGTGTTTGCTCATCTTAATTCATCCATGAGCAGTCTAACCTCAAGCTCACCGGACTTGCAGAATATAACACATGGGCAAACGGGGCCACAATTACTTACCTATTGTAATCACAGGCAGGTACAGTGTAGGCTAGTGTTGGTGTTCGAATTCAGGTTGTCCTTATATTCGACCCGAATATGGCTGTTTGAATTCGGATAGACCCGACCTGAAGAACGTGGTATTCAATGGTAAACATTTGGGGGGAAAAAAATGTAAAAAATGTGTTTTTTTACAGGTTTTCCCACAATGACATTATGATTCCCCCGTCTGTGCAGCCGTGGAAATCCTCCTGTCATTGCGGGATCTCCGGGCACTATTAGTGATGAATGGGAACTTGTCCCTATTCATCACCTGTAGTGCTCTGTGTTCTTGAAACTCTATCCAAGAATACATAGTAGTAGCACAGTGCGGCAACAGAAACTCTATCCAAGAACACATACAACTAGTAAAGGGCTGCAAAAGCAATCTGATTGCTTTTGCAGCCCTTAAAAGACCCTAAAAAAAACAGAATTCTCACACCATTGACTTCAATGGTGTTCAAATTCGGCATTTGATCACCCAGAGAATTTATCACTATTTGATCGAATAGCTGTCGAGGTATTCGACCAACACTAGTGTAGGCCACCCAGGACCTTCCTCACCCTGGGTACAGGCTATGTGTTCTTGCACTCTTTGTACTGTGTCTATGTTGCTCAGATCACTTTGCCAAGGTGGGGATCTAAATAAGCAGCCACAGCAATGGGACCCTCAAGCACACAGCAGCAGCTGGTCAATCCTCACCCTTGTCAGAGCCACCAGCCCCTGTTACCTACTGGGCAAAACTTCCTTCCCAATCTTCATTACAGCCCATTAGTCTTTTTCTGGTGGCTTTTGTGGCTTGATATCATAGTAGCAATTGACCAGTGGTCAGGGGGTACATAGGCATGGGATTTTACTTGGGAAACCCATTGACAAAAATCTTGATATTTATTAAAAATGGTGTCTAATTATGCACAATAAAATGGACTCCAGGACATTTACCAACCCGCATGCATCCGAAAGCCCTCCTGATTTTTATACTATTTTTCCTGCATTCTTCTAGCCTGTCTGATGGTGTCATGGCAGCTTCTTCAGCTTCCATTGGTGGTGGCAGCAGAAGGGTATTTTCCCTGGATAGAGTGATGCTCTACTAATGACTTGGATATAGTTTGGCATATAATGCATAGTAGACATCTTTTATTAAATTGCCCTTTTTTTCAATAAGATGTATAGTCTAGGCTGGCTTGAACATCAGTCTTGTACAATAGTCATTCAGAGCTTTTCTCATTTTCTGACTTGCCTCCCTTCCTGTCTCTATTAGTAGCAGTAATTCAGTTCTTTCAATCATGGAAGCTAAGAATCCCATGTAAATGCAACCTAGTATGCAAGTCCCCTGTTACAACCCCTGAGACATTTCAAAAAAAGGTAAAACAGTAGTTTGTAATTTTTAAAGGACGTCATATAACATCTCTGAAAAGGTCCTTAAAAGCTGTTTCATTTTTTATTGTTGTCAACCATGAATACCTAGAATAGCCATTTTATGAAACCTTAGAGCTAAATAAAAACCATTTAGGGACAGATATAGTAATAGACAGATAAGATATTGTTTTAGATTGTTTCTTATGCCTTTCAGGGACAAAGCACAACTATCTTCACAAGTGGCTTCAGTATTATTTGCTGAGATAACTGGAAAGCTCAGATAGTACTTTATCTGGACATATCTGAATGGTTCAGCAAGAGATATATCAAAAGCCAAGCAGATAAATGGAGGCTAAATTAGGGTATTAGACATTACAAACTTGTGCAACTGCAACTGTGTGATCTTGGCTTTGGTAAATAGATCACACAGGCTGGGAAAAGGAAGTGCAATTGTTTGCTAGATTATCATATTTAGAGCAACTCTACTGACTATTCGTGGGATTACAGTATATAGGAGAACAATACTATATTTTTTATTTTTTTAAGGATGGATAGGAAAATTACCTAAAGAGAGATGAAGGGTTATCTGAATTTGCAAAAGTCTCAGTACTAGGGATGAGCGTGAAAGTTTGTAAGCGAGAATGGCCGGTGTAAATTCGCTGATCAAGCCTAAATTTCAAAAAACAAAAAAAGGATTACGGGCTGTGCTGATCAATGAATGCAGAGCCAGCTGCATTCATTGATCAGCTTAGTGTGCAAACCCCGGCCCTAGAGGTTAAATGGGGACAAGTCTCCCCATTCAAAACCTCTAGTGCTCCCCGATTGGCTGAGGAAAGCTTCCTCTAGTGCCGGGGATCGCAAACAGGATTCCCAGGACTGCAAGAATAAATGCAGCCCTGAGAATCCACTCTGATCCCGGGGCACTAGAGATTAATTAACCTATAGTGCCCGGGGATCCCAGTGGAACTGCAGAAGAACTCTCAATTAAATTTTGCTGAACCATCGGTAGTACCAGAGGCATTCCCACTCATCCCTACTCAGTACAGATGTTCAATGAATGTCAGAGAATTGTCGCTTGAACCAATTTTTGTTCCTTATTATGAAGAGGGGAGGATGAGCCCATGGCACCCTGTTGTGCTTACATTCATAGGAGTGAACATCAGTTGTTCCCGATCTGTCGGTTATAAATCTTCCATGTACATATGTCTAATTTTTTCTCGAGACGAGAATAACCGTTCATCTGGGGAAACTATCACCTGAAATGTGTGTGTAGCTTTAGAAAATTCTAAAATTAAAGGGGTCACCTTGCATTATTATAGGTAAGGTGTAACCAAATCATCTATGGTGAGGTAGAGTAAAATGAACCAAAGAGCTATCCTCAAAACCAGTTTGTGCCCTTCATATATCCATAAAAGATTCTCTGTAATCTGGTATGCCAAAATAGGAAGAGGAAAAGAAGTGTGTAGCCCCCTTACCTTTTGGAAAACCATGGCAAGAGCCATCGTTGGGGGAGAGGGCCTTATCCGCACACTGTAACCCCTGTGTTGTGGGGGTATGCAGGTGGGGAATTTATTTAGAATATGGGATCCTTCTTTAATAATGAAGCCCCCAGAGAGCACCTAAGCAAAATGATCATTGAGCCCTTAAATTTCAAAAGGGTCCCACTGCAAAAATAAGACTAGACTCAGATCAAGTGATTTTGCGTGACTCCCAGCAGCAGGCACCTTGCCAGTCGTCCAGTAACTTGCCACAGCAATGGTTCCTAAAAGACTGGCATCTGCTGAATTGACCTGCTCACTGCCACCCATTCATTTTCTATGGGGCTTCCACAGGTGAAATTTACTTTAGGGCCTCCCCAGGGGCATCAGTTCACTGCACTGCAACCTCATTGCCAATCTGAACATAGCCTTAAGTTTTTTATACCTTGGAGTTGGGGACAAGTCTTTTGGGATCCACAAAATTCTAAAAAAGAGTTAAAAAGCAATTTGAAAGTCCAGCTATTCCTGAGAGAGAAAAATTGAAACAAATGAATAACAGAAGAAAAAGTGTAACTAAATAAGCCCCATTCTAAAATGTTTGTGCATTAGCAAAGTCTGTCTCCTCTTGGTGAAATCAATGCAATCTTTGCACATTGCATGGAAATACTCTAAGTGGTATTGATAAGGGAAGAAAGTAATATGACTCATAGGTGGTTAGAGAACGCGCCATGTAGTGGACACAAAAATACACTCAAGTCTGCAAGAACTGCACAATATATCATTTATATTTGGTAAAGTAACAGCTTTTAATAGAAATTGTAAATATTTAATGTTTAAAGTTAAACCAGTTAGTTATATTAAACCCATAAAACAAAACTTGGAATATATTAGGATACCAATCCATGACAATTTTGGATGCTCTATTTTTTTTTTCAAATTAAGTACATTTTCTACAACATTAAAAAAATTCTTTGTTACTGATAGAAATTCAGTTTCTATGGTCTTCATATTGCCTAAATAAACATTATCTCCTTTCTCATCTATATTCCGTGCAGTACAAAGCTTATTCCCTCTGTGTAATGTAGATAAAGAAGTGTTTGAAGTCCAAATTAGAGGAGAAAACAGCTGAAAAAACACGGCTCCTCCACAGATCCAGAAAAGTAAGCGAGAGTGGACACCCCAGTAAAGGGAGTTTGTTATTAGCAGGATCTCCAGGTGAAAGAAAGCCTGAAAAAATAACACATGCAGCCACATCTTTAGACTAGTAAGCTGCAACCTATATTACATTTTGGTTGGAGTTTTGCTTTGGAGCAATAAAAACCTGACATGGGACCCAACCATTTCCTACTTTATCCAATATCAAAATTGTACGGTCATATTTAAAGAAGCATAAGCACAAAAAAAGTATAAAAGGTATATCATTGCTGAATTGGATGTAAAACATGCACTGGAAGGCTACAGAAGAAACCAATGAATCTATCCATACTTATAAATAAAGAAGTGAAGCTAAACTGTTGCCCTTTTGTTAACATATAACAATATTTTTTCACGATCCACTGTTACTCTATAAATTCTTATTTAATATACAGCCCTGCATAATATGCAATATAAATACTGTTTAATAATAATAATATTAATAAGTTAGTTCATATGGTTGCTCTGCGCATCTGCTTTGGCCATGATGGAGTTCTTCAAGGAACACACCTCTAAGTCTTTTTAAAGCATCTTCAATCTTCTCATCTCTTGCTGAACAGTCCCTTAGAACTTGATAAACCGGAGAATACCAAGAGAGGAAACCCAGTTACTAACAAATTGAAGTTTAGTGAGAACCTTTTAAAGCTCATTACTGGCAAGAATGAAAATCAGCCCACCACTCCCTACTTTCCTACCCCCTTTGACCCATTTTGTAGTGAATCATTTATTCTTACATTGTAAACGAAGACAAATTCACCTTATTTTGTCATCCAGGTGCCATGCCAGTGCTGTTTTCACTGCAGTGGACAACCAATATGGCTCTGTAGAACACTGGTGGTCCTTCCTAGACATGCCTACTGATGATGTCTTGCCATTACAGTCTTCTCAATGGTCTCAACTGGACATCCTATAGGAGGTTACCCCAATTTTGTAAGCAACAAAGACAGACAAAGTCAAGAGACCATAACATAACATGACCATAGATTTGTATGAGTAAAATTGGGTTTGGATTTTTTTTTCAAGCCAGAATAAGCATGGCAGCAGATTTAGGTTAGGAATGAACCAATAAAGGCTACAAATGCAATTGGGAATCAGTTGGTGCCACAAGCAGCAGTTTCAATCAAAATAAGTGTAATAATTAATAATATTAATAAAAATAAAACAAATAATAATAAAAATAAGAAACTGAATCAGCAAATCACAACAGATAAATGATAAAACTGCAACTGAGATAAGCTGATGTAGGTTTAAGTTTACCATGATTCTCTCATTGTTGGTAGGAGTGTGTATGTAGTCAGAAAAGAAATTATTGGAAATGACAGATCTGATCAATTGGGATCTCTTGCGGTGCCATATGAGGTCTTGCTAATGACTGAGAAGTTGCTTAAGGTCCAACTGAAATATGAATCCCGCTTAGTGGATTTGTTATGATGCTTGATTATCAATAGGAAACCCCAGCTGTTTGCAAGATTTATGTAATCCCATTACTTCCATATCATAGTCACAGTGCCTGGGAGTTTCTAAAGATATCAGCTTCAAAGGAAAGGCTAAAAGTATTCATTGATTCCTCCTAGTACTCCTCTTTAATTTTAAAATCCTTAATGCAGTAGTCCAAGTCTCTTGGAGATTTGTGTTGGGGGTTTTCCCGGAAGGTTTTGTTTATTCTGTTCAAACGGAACAGGGGGATATGATCACCCTGTATAAATATATAAACAGTACATATAGAAAACTCTCTTCCCCATTATTCACTTTGAGATCAATACAAAGAACATGAGGGCATTCCTTGCGTCTGGAGGAAAAGAAGTTTAAGTTTGGGATAAGGAAGAGATTCTTCGCTGTAAGGTCTGTGAAAATGTGGAATCGGCTCCCTCAGGAAGTAGTTTCAGCAACTACTATAGATTGCTTTAAGAAAAAGCTGGATGATTTCTAGAAGCACAAAATATAACTGGGTATTAAGGCTTTAAAGTAAAAATAACATTGATGTTGATCCAGGGAACATCTGACTGCCTCATGGAATCAGGAAGGATTTTTTTTTTCCCCTGTTGAAGAAAATTGTACCAGGGTTTTTTTTTTTGCCATCCTCTGGACGAACTATGTCTTTTAGGGTTTTATATATGGGATATGTTTATTTCCCTAGTGGTTGAACTTGATGGACTTATGACTTCATGTCTTTTTTATGTCATGTTTTTTATGTCTTTTTTGTCTAAGTAACAAATGGTGACTTGGAAGCTCAAGTAAATATGTGCTAAAGTACTTTGTGACATTATGGTCTCATTTAGTGTAGGTCGAATATCTCACTATTCCATTCAACAGCTATTCAATGGAATAGGGGGATATTGTTCGGGTGATCGAACTTCGAATTCGAAAACCATTAAAGTCAATGGGGGGAAAATCCGGGTTATTTTTCAGGACCGTGTAGAACTAGAAGAGCAATCAGGGGAGTAGAGCTGACAGCTCTGCTCCCCTAATTGCTCTTGCAGCCCTAGTGTAACTATAGTATGTGTTCTTGGTTAGAGATTCTTTATCCAAGAACACAGGAGTCCCAGGGGATCCCTGGGCACTAGAGGCTAAATGGGGACAAGTCTCCCCATTCATTCACTTTCAGTGCTCTGTGATTGGCTGGGGAAAGGAAAATCCTGATGACGCTTGATTTGGTCCATTCTCTAGGCAAAATCTCAGCTGTTTCTGAGGATTGAGCCCTTACAGAGTTATAAAAGGCTGTAAAATTGGAGACCGTTGGGTATGGTCTTATTCAAATCCATAGGCCAGCCATTCTCAACCAGGGTTCCTTCAGAAATTGGTAGAGGTTTCCTAAACTGTAGCTGATTGACCTCCTATTTGATGATGCCGGCATAGTTCTGGAGCCAACACCACTTGGTAGAGCTGGTTACATGACTTTAAAGATGTTTTAGTTGTCTATAAAGGTGGATAAAGAGGCTCTTGGTGAATGCCAAGTTTGGAACAAGATAGTGGAGGATCCGTGTACTACAAGAGTGTACCCAGCACCCAATTCTTATGAATTTTTTTTCTTATATCTAATATTTGGAATACTTCAGAGCAGCCTTTTCTTAACCAGAGCTCCTTCTAAGTTTTCTTTCTTAGAAATGTCTAATTCTCAGATAAGTAACCATTGACACCAATGCTCTATGTAGCTTTCTGTAAGAGAGAATTTCTGTCCACTGACCACCAATATAAGAAATAACTGAGCAATACTGTAGGAAACTTTTTTCCCACTGGCCACCAGTATAATGGGGCCTGTCTATTACTGACCACCAGTGCAATGTTCCCCTCTCCTATTGACGGCTTGTGTAATAAGGCTCTGTACCCACTGGCCATTAAAATATATATTAATGTAAAAAAAATCAGCCCTGGTGTCAGAAATGCAAAGAATCCAGAGTTGCATTAATTGTTTTCCAAAATCTTGTATTGATTATAGAAGATTTGGACCACTGTTGAAAGTCTTCTCCAGCACATCCCAAAGATTCTCAGTAGGGTTAAGCCGCCCCGGAATGATGTCCCATGCTCCCTGAACTATACATTCACAATCCTAAGATTGTCGTCTTAGAAAATGCCCATGCCAACATAGAAGTAAAATCCATGCATGAAAAAACCTTGTCATTCAGTATTTTTTCATGTAGTCAGCAGACCTCCTTTTTAGGCAAATATTGTTGCCAAACCTAAATGGGACCAACTGAAGCAACTGCAGATCTTTACACTGATCCCACATGCTTGGTTTTTTGTTGGACAGGCAGTGTATTTCCTCTTTATTTAAAGCATTGACAAAGGCTGTTTGTTATTTGTTTTAGGTTCAGAGCACAGGCTGCATATTGTACAATGTCTACTTACCAAACACAGAGTTCTGCATTACAATGTAAACTGCAAAAGACAAATCCATAAACAGATAAATAACTAGAGAATAACTTGTCTATTAACTTTTCTTTGGCTCATACTGTACAATGTAAAGACTGGAGATGGATG
>NC_092860.1:140580963-140582420 GCF_032062135.1 Pyxicephalus adspersus
CTTCTAAGTAACTGGATATTGATCTTGCCAAAGCTGAAGCTAATTTTACACAATAGTTGCTAGTCTTAGTCACTGGGATAATTTATGAGAGAAGGTAACATCAAATTTTATCTGTCATGTGACTCTCCGTAACAGATTACATGGAGTAAATTGGCCCCTCGGACTAATAAAGGTCTCATCTCTCTCAAGATTCTGCATTTCCTAACTGTATCATATACTGGACATTACCATGGAATCACCAACAAAATTCTGTGTGATATAATTATTATTTTACTTATTGATTATCAGATACAGTTTCTGAGAATTATATATTGAATAAGGATTGCATATGAAACTGTTGTTCCTTTGACAAACCATTGGCCTGATATACTAAATTCATACTAATTACAAACAAATACTCATACAAATACTAAGGTCAAGTGTTCTATGTGTGTATGTTCTCACTTTTTTATATATTGTACCCTAGTATTCTCATGATGCATACTTTAACCAATACAAATACACATCTATTTATTTATGCCTTTTAGAGGATAACTGAACTTATATCTTACTGTAGGGTAAGAAATAGTTGTGCAGTTGTATTCTGTACACTGTAAAAAGGGAAGAGCATCTGATGTCCTTCTCCATGGTTCTTTCCCTTTTTTCTGTTCTTCTTTGCATTGCACTTTGCACTTTTGCAACTTTACATTCTTCTACCCCCCTTTTTTGCCACCCAGAGACCCCTTTCAGACTTGTGATCAAAAACTAGGCTGTTAGCCACTCTTAACTGCCCCTTTTCAACTACTATGCCATTTTAAAATATCAACCACAGGGTTTAACAACCACTTTGTTGTGTGGTTTCTGTGCAGTTTTTCCTTCAGAGGATGAAAAGCCAACGTGCAGCCACCTTGGAGAACTGCAACACCATCAGCAGCAACCAGAGCTGCATGCAAATGCATGCACAGAATTGTTCCCAACTAATTCCAAAAAGGGAGAGTGGTTGACCCTGTGGTAGAACTCTGCAGTCAATTGCAAGTTTTAAATGGTCTTCTCAGGAGTCTCTGGAGTGAATGTCCCACATAGCAAATGCAGTGTAGACACAGGATAGACACATTCAGGACAGGCTGGCATACCCAGGGTCAGGGAAGATACCTATATAGGACAAATACACAAACATACATTGATGACATGACAATACAAACACACAGAGGAATCAAACATACAACACAATCGGAGTGCACAGGACATGCACAGTAACCAATTCTGTGGCCCTTGTTAGAAAAGTGTGGGGGTCCCATAGTTAAGTTTCTGTTTCTGCTATTAAATTGCATTGACATTTTTCTTGGACATATTGATGTGTAAGAGGCAGGGTAAGAAGAGTCTGAACCACGTGCACTGGTCTACAAAAATCGTCATAAGTGTTGATTTATAAAGCAGCGAACTTGACAAGAACCAAACATTCCCTGGCGCAGAAGCTT